>NW_021832682.1:0-25000 GCF_006345805.1 Octopus sinensis | reverse complement strand
GGCAGTAAAATTTAATTTATAGAAACATACCTGCACGGTATGAATTGTTTTTATATAGTATATGTAATGTTTTACGAACTTAGCATTTCGCAATGGAGCAAAACCAATTGGGATTGAATTAAATTTGTTTAACTTCGATGGCTCTTCTTCTGCAGTTTCAATTTAGAACTGGCGTTGAGCATAAAAATGATTGAGAAAAGAAATTCGTGGCAAATTTTCTAAAATATAAAGAAATATTAAGAACAACCGGTTTCTCAACAACTCTATATACTTATCAGGATTTGTATTCTGGATTTAAGAGCAAGCATGCTACATCTCTTGAAAATATCAGTTTTTGAAAACTGTAACTGCAATTTTAAGCTGTTTTGGAATATGTCAACAACCTAGATGTAAAATAGCCGTGTAAAAATTAACTTCAAGATCACTTATATTTATATTTCTTAAAATTATGACTAAACGGAGATTTATATAAACGTACACAAATAAAAGTCTTCATATCAGAATTTCTGTCTAATATTAGTTCGTGTTTGTTTTATGTAAACAAGCTTTGTATGTGCTTTCGGTGCGAATGGTTTTGATATACGGTGCCGTCTTTTACAATCCTATAAATAATAATAATAGTATTTATATTAGCTTAAAGCTTATGGCGATCACCGTGCAATGACTAAAGAAAATAGCCTAAAGAGGGGCATATAAGCTCCTCGACAGAAAAAAGAAGGCTGTCTGTATGTATGTATGTGTGCATGAATGCATACGTTTATGTATGTATGTATGTATGTATGTATGTATGTATGTATGTGTGTGTGTGTGTGTGTGTGTGTGTGTGTGTGTATGTATGTATGTATGTATGTATGTATGTATGTGCGTATGTATGTATGTAATTGTAATAATTGTGGAGAGCTGCTAGAAACTGATAGCAACCGTTAAGGAGTTTAACAAAGACATCAGGATGTCATCAGGATGTACCTGAATAAAGGTACTAAAGCAACTTTTGCAAGAGGCAAGTTCAGATAAACAGCATCCATTAAATTAGATATCAACTCTACCATCAAGAAACTTGACCCACAAGAAACTTATAAATATCTGGGAATAAACGAAGGAGATGGCATAAATGATGCCACTATGAAGGGAAAAACATAAGAAAGGAGTATTATGAGAGAATAAGACTTGTACTGAAGACTTAACTTAACTCTAAAAATTGCGTCGAAGCCATTGACACCCTGGCAATTCTAGTCGTCCAGGATAGTTTTAATATTATTGATCGGAATCCTACAGAACTGAAACGCATAGGCAGGAAAACAAGAAAACTGTTGATACTTAATAACATGCACCTTAATGTTTTCATTTCCTGATTTGACGTTATTAATATTTCCTCTAAGTTTTTGAGTGCCAAATTTCGGTACTTTTTAGTCATATTAGATGTAGTTGGTTAGTTATGAACATAATGAACATACTTTATGTTAGTATATAAAAACTACACACACACACACACACACACACACACACACACACACACACACAACACACACACACACGCACACGCACACACACACACACACACACACACACACATAAATGTAAGATCTAGGGATCGAGGTGTAGGAAGAAAGTTAGCTTCAAGTAATCCGTAGTAAATATTAAAATAACTTCCAGGGACAATAGAGGTTTATTGAGACGGAAGGTTGTGGATTTTTTTTTTGTATCGAAGTACGATAAGCTGAAAAAAGTTCTTTCTATATTTCACGGTAGGCGACCAGGGTTGCCGGGTGTGCGAATAAGAACACAAGAGTTACGGACCTGAATAGGAAAGATCCGGGCTACATATGTTTCATAACGAGCGGAACCTCAGAAGTGGTAAAAAATCCAAACGAGGTGTATACCGTCGGCTGTTCTTCAGGCCAAGGCTATCTAGTTTATAAATTCGCAAGGCATTTGACGTTAACCCTGAATTAGATGAAGAACCTGAAACCACTGCTACCAAGCAAGCAAAATAAACCAAACAGATTGCTAAAAAAAGGAAAGGGTAGAAACAAATTGAGGAGCGATGGAACCAAAAGTGCCTGCATGAACAATATATTCTTCGAAGTCAAAATCCTGATGTAAACAAAGCATCAGTGAGTGGGGAGTTTAGGCTAATGTTCTTAAAAACGGTGCTGACACAAAATGCAGATTCTGAAACACATGTGATGAAACAATACACCATCTTTTTTTTGGCTGCTGTCCTGTACTAACACCAAACAAGTATAAAACCTCCACGAGAGGGTAGGACAGTATTTACATTGGAAAATATAAAAGCACGAATAAATCGATACAGACGCTAACTGCTATGAACACCATCTTGAGCCAGTGGCTGAGATAAAAAAGTCACCATCTTCTGAGATTTCCTTGTCTACACTGATAGAACAATCCAGGCTAAACGACCAGACATAATTATTAGAGACGGGGATGAAAATATATGTAAGTGTCCCCATTGATAAAAATATATCTGCAAAGGAATTTGACAAAGTAAATATAAGGACCTGGAAATTGAAATACAAAAGATGTGACATCTTAAAACAAAGACTGTTCCTCTTATTATAGGTGTTCTTGGTATGATAAACTAAAAAGGGATGTCAGAAACATCTAGACATCCCAGGAGAACCACATTTCAAAATTTTTTAAAGATTGTGTTGACAAGTACCGCCTACATCCTTAGAAAAATTTTATCGGTTTAAATGAGTGGGTTGTATTATATGGTTGTATTTCAGTATTGCCCCCCCCCACCGCTTCCCGCCACCCAAGCTCTGAGTTATATTTAAGCATCCCTTAACCTTCATTTTCCCTCGGGCGCTGGATGTGTCCAGGCAAATGATTGCATCAAGCATACAGATGATGATGATGATGATGATGATGATGATAATAATAATAATAATAATAATAATAATAATATAATAATAATAATAATAATAATAATTTTAATAATAATAATGATTTCGGATTTTTCCACAGGGGCAGCAATTTTGGGGAAAGGTATAAGTTGATTACATCGACCCCAGTATTCAACTGGTACTTATTTTATCGACCCCGAAAGGATGAAAGGCAAAGTCGACCTCGGTGTAATTCGAACACAGAATGCAAAGATGGAAGAAATGCCGCTAAGTATTTTACCCGGCATACTAACGATTCTGCCAGCTCAAAGTGTAAAAAGGATAAAGCTCCCTCCCCTTCAGTCATGAATGACTAAGGGGTTGCACCTAGAAGGTTAACCTCCGTGACACAAGTCCAGGCAAGGTTCTTTATGGAAGGTCAACAGTAGCCCATGCATACCAACCTTCCAGATAAATTTAAGCGGTGGAAATAAGATACCGGGTATCAGTATATGGGCCGTTGCATCTCTTCGGTATAGCGCTGGTGTCACAGAGTGGAGAAGTTATAAACTTATGGTTAATTCTTGCATGAAATGCCTGAGACAGTAGACAAAGATCAGAGAGTAGTATAAGAAAAGCGACTTAAAAGTGGAAACTGAAGCCCTTACTTTTGCAGCCCAAGAACAGGCACTGAGGACAAACTATATCAAGTTCAATATTGACAAGTCAGTGGCCTCCTCACTTTGTAGGTTGTGAGAAAGGTGAGACATTAAACTACATTATTAGTAAAAGTGAGATACTTGCATTGAAAGAGTACAAGAGAAAGCACGACAACATTCTCAGACGTTTCACCAACCGTAAAGGGTTGCTGAAAATGAACAATTTAAGATCTTGTGGGACATTACCATCCAGTGAGACCATCTTATCGTGGCTAGAAAACCTAACATTGTTGCCGTAGAAAAGAAAAACAAAGCAATTAATGTGGATATTGCTTCACCTTGGGACCACATGGTAAATGTAAGAAAGTTGAAGCTGAAGATAGGAAACTGGAAACTATGGAGAATCAGACGCTTAAATGCAGTACCGATTGTGGCTGATGCGCTGGGAGCAGTTAGTAAAAGACTAGATGCAAGGCTTGAGAGGCTAGCAATTACCATCAGGACGGGACTCTTGCAGAAAACAGCGTTCTTGGGAAACAGCAAGGGTTCTAAGGAGTATGTTAGAATGTTAAAGGCTTTGGCTAGCTATTTTCGTAAAGTGTCAGTAAAATATATGCCAGAGCAAAAGCCTCATGGACAATGAATATGATGATGATGATGATGATTCTCTCTTTTACAGACACAAGGAGAGTAATTTCAAGGGAGTAGGCTCATCAATTACATCGGCCCCAATGCTCAACTGGTACTTATCGATCCCGAAAGGATGAAAGGCAAAAATCTACCTCGGCAGAATTTGAACTCAGAACGAAAAGGCAGACGAAATATCGCTAAGCATTTTGTCCGGGGTGCTAAGGATTCTACTCGCTCGCAGCCTGGAAAAAAATTGATAAGCTCAGAAAATATAAATAGTTGCTGATTGAAATCGAAAAAATGTGGTACCTCAAGACGGTTACAATACCAATAATTGTAGGAGCAGTTGGAATGATCAAAAATGGAACTGAAAATTATTTGAGGATTATCCTTAGCTTTCCAGGAAGTGCAAAAGGTTGTCTTAACTGGTACGTCACACGTATTACTAAGTACATTGTTACTGTGAATTTTCTTTTCTTTTTTCCCCTTTATTTTCTTTGTTTTCTTTCTTTTTCATTTTTAATTTTTGTCTTTATTTGCTCTGTCTTTCTTCTCCTTTTATTCTATCACATGACTTAGAAAATAAACAATCTGATTTATTTTAATGGCCTGTATACAGTAAGTTTCTTTGCCTTAAGTTTTGGGAAGACACTTGAAGATGTCTTGATGCAGTACCAGGCAGTGGTTTTCATGACTTCTCATCTCAACTGATTGGAAATGTTACCATGTACATTGTTTTGTATTGGTATAAAAGATGAGCTACAGCAAATATTCTGCTCAGTACCACAGATATACTTGTCAGTTGTTTAACCATAACCATTTGAGCATGTCCCTTAGTGGCTGACGATATGTGCATCTCTGATCACGAGCAGAAGTAGTGGAGGAGCATCATAGCCATGTGTCGAGAGGAATTCTTTGGGGTTTGGATAAATCATCTTTGGAAATATGGGTGTTTCGTTCAACATCCTTAAACAACCCATATTCAAAACCTTTTGAGCGGGATGATCTACTCGACCTAAAGAAAATTCTGAGCCCCACCTGCAACATCATGCGCTGTTTATTTTGATAAGAGATTACCTTGTCACGCACGTATGGTTGTGATGCATGTGCCTCTGGTACCCTTATCAGACGAGTAGTCACGATGAGTATACTAGGCTTTGTATATTTTGCCCCAGTGTCACTTTGAGATGGCATGCACTGCCTCTCACTCAGTAATAATAATAATAATAATAATAATAATAATAATAATAATAATAATAATATAATAATAATAATAATAATAATATTAATAATAATAATAAACGGCATCAGCAACAACAGCAAAAACAACAATGATAATAATCTAAATCAGAAATAAGGGTAAGAAAACTTACTCTGTAACAACGTGGTTCTAGGTTCAGCCCCCACTGCATGACACTTTGTGAAAATGTCTCCTTGTATAGCCCCCGGCCGGCTAATCCTTTGTAGAAGTCAGTCGTGTATTATAGATATATATATATCATATATATATATATATATATATATATATATTTCTATAGTGGTGAGTGTCAGTGTGCGCATGTGTGTGCATATATGTGTATGTATGTGTGCGTGTGTCTGTGTGTGTTTGTATCTGTGTCCAACCCATCCACCACTTGACAGATGGTTTGTATTTTTACACTCCCGTAACATTATATCCTAAGGTCGACTTCACTTTTCATCTTCTCGGTGACAAATAAAATATATAAATAACCAAATAAATAAATAAATAAAAGACCTCCTAATATAGTGAGGCTGATTACAATGACTATTTAATCGCCGTCAAAAGAATCTGATTATGTGTCACTGTTAGAAATCGATAACCTATATGTCTGACGTGAATACTTTAGGTATACAACAATCATATACTATAGTATAACTCCCATAAACGATTTAGTAAAAGCATAACTAAAATGATGCATTCTGTAAATTACTTAAGAGAAAAGCTTACTTTGGGGTAGCGTAAATACAACAGATGAACCATGAAGCAATAACTATTTTTAAAAATTCAATAGAATAAAATTGTAACGAATAAAAGTCAAGTTAATGTTTTAAGGCATGTAAGAACAGAATAAATTATCAATGTTTCAAGCATAGGCTCTCTTTCAAGAAAAACGAAAACATTATCAAAGCATAAAGCGAATTCTGGATCTCATTTAAGATCTGTTCCTGTGATAGATATATGGCAATTCTTGATGACGTCACTCCTGTTGCTGTTTCTAACCTTTTATTTCACTGAAGAATCACCAATATTTCCACTCATCATAACATCATTCGAGACTGTTAATGACAGCTTTCTGCTTTTTTATTCATCATTTTGTAAATTGATTGTTACATTGAAATGTCACTTGAAACAGCTTATTCTTTGCTTTCTACTCTTTCGCATAGAAAATCGTCAATTTGTTCTTTTTTTTTTAACATACATTTGTCAATAATACATTAGTTTACATAGTTTTAGTGCCCAGCCTTTTCCCGTTCTATAAATATTATTCATGTGTTCATTTCATGAATGTAAAAGTCCATCAGTCAAATGAATAGGTTGAAGTTTGGATGCTTTTTTTTCTCGAAGTTCCACTCACACATTAGGGACACAATTATTCTAATTACATCTACCTTCTATCACATATTCTCGACTTTTCGATTTTTATTCTATTTTCCTGTTTTATTGTCTTTTATGTACTTATTTCCCTAGTTATATTTGAGACCAATAAAATAAAAGCTCCAATTCGCCGTCCTTCTCTATAAAACTCGCCCAATAGTATAATGCTACACCAGTCTGCTCAGCTTAACCTCTTTCTAATATCTTGGACCTAGTTACTGAGACATATTTCATTAAATTATTTCAGATTTCTCCTCATTGTTTCTTAAAGACAGTTTCTATTATTAAAAGAAGCATTCGTCGGTTTATTTCCTTCCATTATATATTATTGCACTGGCATTTGGCCGAGTTGATTGGATACAAGTCAACCGTCTGAGAGCATTAAAATAGAAATACTGACGCTAGCAAACTGTATTGTGTCAACGATCAAGAAAAAATATTTCACTAAGTCGCACTTGGCTAGAAATAGATATAGCTCTCTGCTAGAGCAGTAGCACACTTTTTTCTCAGTTGAGGATCGAGCTACAATTGATTATATTGACTATATTCCAAAACTGGTATTTATAATATCGGCCCTGAACGGATAAAAAGTAAAGTTGATCTTTGCATTTTGTCCGCAGTTTATAAGTACCGTATTTGATGGCATATAAAACTTTTTTTAAATTGTTTCCAAAAGCCACCCCTGGTCCTGCATGCAAAGTTGGGCCTCTCATGAGCTAATTTTGTCCTGGACGTTCACTAATACAATAGTAATTTAAATCTAAACAAGTGTTTCTCT
The DNA here is from genome assembly GCF_006345805.1 of Octopus sinensis. Taxonomy (NCBI): domain Eukaryota; kingdom Metazoa; phylum Mollusca; class Cephalopoda; order Octopoda; family Octopodidae; genus Octopus; species Octopus sinensis. The sequence continues at coordinate 17,470 of NW_021832682.1, read as the reverse complement.
ATCATTGTTTGCCTATGGACCCTTTTGATTCCTATTTTACTCGAGTGAATCCTCACAGCTTTTCGTGGTTTTAAAAAATCTTATTATATTTTATATATTTGTTGTGCAAGATTTTTTATGTGAAGTCGTGTGTTGAAACAGATATTGTTATATTTCGGAATGGTCATTTTGCCAGTTTAGCCAATAAAAACACACGCACTATATATTTGTGACGAAAGAACTCTGGCCGAAATAAGATTAAGATTAATGTAAAAAATAAATAACACTGAAGCAAAATAACATCAAATATATAGTGCGTGTGTTTTTATTGGCTAAACTGGCAAATTCACCATTTCGAAATATAACAATATTATATTTTATAATTAAATATTATTAGACTTTATACAAAAAAAAATTATTAAAATATTTTGTGTATTGTAGTGGTATGACCAATTTATTGCACATAAATTTCAAGGAGAAAATCTTATATGGACTCCCAACAGTCATATGGACCTCGATTCAAAACCACTGATTTAAACGGTCTCTTCTACTTAGACTAATTCCATAATATTAATATTAACTTAAACAATATTATTATTACTTTAGTAATGTTTTGTAATTTACTGCTAGATTGCTTTAACTACTACATGCTATAATGCCCTAAAACCATATTATCCTGATTATGCACTGCAGAAATTGATGGCTTCAGATACAGCAACCAATATTTGATAAACTAGATTCAAACTATCTTGTCTACGCCATCTATCAGTCTAAATCCCTTTAAAGATTGACGCCTTCGAGTGGTTCAGTTATGAAACAATCTTACGGGATTCAACATTTATCGAAACTGATCAAATTCTTTTATTATAAACTCGCGAACTTAACCTTCATTTCAGCTTGTTAAGTAGCATTTCTTATTGTTTCTGTTATAGTTTCTAATTTTTTTTTGTGTTCATTTAGTCTTCTACTCCTGCCTGCTTAATTTGATAGAAATCATATTCAGCATAAATCATATTCAGCATAAATCGTATGTCATAAATCCTATACATCATAAATCCTACTGACTTTAGAATACCGTTCTAAGAAAGGATCCTCTACTTGGTCGTTTTATCAGAAAGAAATAACCACATCTCTCTCAAATCACTACTGCCTTGAATCACATTGACTGATGTTGTCCTAAATATTCCAAAAGAAAATTAAATAAGTAAGATGGTCACAGTTGGAATCCTTTGGCGCACGAGTTCTCTCTTATTCAGGAATGATCTGTGGATAAATAATAATAACAACAGTAACAACAACAACATTACAGAATCGATTTCTTGTTCATCTTTATTTTTTACTCCTTCTTGTTGATTCCAATTTCTTCAATTTGTGTGTGAGTGTGTGTGTGTGTGTGGTGTGTGTGTGTGGTGTGTGTGTGTATGTGTGTGTGTGTGCGTGTGTTATTTATTTCTGCCTGAGTCAAATATTTAGATGCAAGCAACTTTAAATGGCTAGTTTAATGTTAAAACGATTGGTCACCGTGGAAGACAATGAGAAAGTCTACATAAATTAACGGTGGAAAGTAATAAAATGAAAGAACTGAAGGAATTTGACAATAATTTCCGATTTCGATACATAAATGTTTCCAAGATCCAGGAGCTTAGATTCCAGTTTGATGGCGTGAAGCGGTAGAAGTGAGCGAGCGAAAAAAGGAGAGAGAGAGAGAGAGAGAGAGAGAGAGAGAGAGAGAGAGAGAGAGAGAGAGAGAGAGAGAGAGAGAGAGATAGAGAGTAATAGAGAGCGACAGAGACAATTTCCACTGTACAGGTAACGATTCCTGCTGATCGGATACTTATTCCCAGAGCAAAATAGAATAAAACTGTCTCCTCATATTCAAGCTCGAATCTATATTTCTTACATACAACCAAGCCTGTATGGAGCACGTACGATATAGGCCTCACAGAAGTCTGGATTTTACATTAAGAAATGCATTGATTACATTGTATTTAATTAGCAACCTCGCTTGATATGCTACACTGGAGAAACATTTAGAAAATTGATTGTTTTTTTTTCTGTGACTAATATGGAAATTACAAACGGAGAAACATCCAGAAAAATTTGCAACGCACAGATCTATGCATCTGGTTTGTCAAATGTGACTCTTGGAGTATCGGCAGAGTGAAATGTCGCTTTTTACTAATGAAATTAAATTCTCAGCACTGTAGCAAGTATTATGTAGTCACTATATTTCGTACATTCTTCTGTCAGGAAATGGATACTATTTTGTATATTTAGATACTGCAAGGCAGTGAGCTGGCAAAATCGTTAGCAATCTGAACAAGATGCTTAGCAGCATTTCGTCCGTCTTTATTTTCTAAGTTCAAATCCCGCTGAGATCGACTTTGTTTTTCATCCTCTCGGGATCTATAAAATAAGTACCAGTCGAGCACTTGGGTGGATATAATCGACTAAAAGGCGGCGAGCTGGCAGACATGTTAGCGCGCCAGGCGAAAAGCGTAGCCGTATTTCGTCTGCCGTTATGTTCTGAGTTCAAATTCCGCCGAGGTCGACTTTGCCTTTCATCCTTTCGGGGTCCATAAATAAAGTACCAGTTTCGCACTGGGGTCGATGTAATCGACTTAATCCCTTTGTCTGTTCTTGTTTGTCCCCTCTATGTTTATCCCCTTGTGGGTAGTAAAGAAACGTATAATCGACTAAACCCCTTCCTGGAAATTTCAGGCCTTGTGCCTATAGTAGATAGAAAGAATATTCATACATCGCAACTGAGTTATCTACAAATATACCTATTTCTTTACTACCCACAAGGGGCTAAACACAGAGGGGAAAAACAAGGACAGACAAACGGATTAAGTCGATTATATCGACCCCAGAGCGAAACTGGTACTTAATTTATCGACCCCGAATGGATGAAATGCGAAGTCGACCCCGGCGGAATTTTAACTCAGAACGTAACGACAGACGAAATACGGCTACGCATTTCGCCCGGCGTGCTAACGTTTCTGCCAGCTCGCCACCATTTTTCTACAAATATACAAACCATATACTTGTATCTATACCTACAGGGGTAGGTACAAATTATACTATATTATGCAACAGAAATTTATACTGGGTCAAAGGGTCATCAACTGACCAAGGTACACCAAAATCCAAGTAGCTTAGCGAGTAGAGATGACAAAAATAACACGACCTTTTTGCTTAGTAGACAGGATATATTCTGACGCTCTTGAATTATCACAATAATATCTACTGACAAAAAAGCTTATAATTGTATTTCTTACTTTAATGATTACATTGCTCCAGATAAAAACGTGCCTTTAAAGTGGCTGTGTTAAATTACCTCTGATTCAATATTACCTTCATATATAAAAAGGATCCTCGCCCCAGACGTAGAGGATATCCCCTGCTACGATCTTTTACTGACATCCGTCAACACTAATGACGGTGAATTGGAAGAAACGATGTGGTGAACAATAATATACTGAGTTCAAATCTCGAAGAAGTAAACTTTACCCTTCATTTTTCGGGTTCCATAAAATAAATCCCTCTAATATACTGGAAAAATAGCTAATCAACCCTCAATAACATTTGGTCGTCTGTCACTTTTTGAAATAGATAGACATCAACATGTCGACGTTGATCGTAGAGATTCGAACTCAGAACTAAGAATGACGAAACTAAATACAATCGATAATTTAGTCCATTACTGTTGAGTATTGGTCATATGAGCCGGGCGAAGTATGATAGTGTGGTCAAGAAGGATGCTTCGTAACCCTGTGGTTCCGGGTTTGATATCGCCACTACGCAACTACATTCAACAAATGTTTACAACCATAACTTCAGATTTACCAATACCTCACAAGTGACACTGATAGGCAGAAACTATGCGGAAATCCGTCCTCTACGTCTGTGTGTATCTGTGTGTGTATATATATATGTGTGTGAGTTTCTGTATGTATATATATATATATTATATATATATATATATTATATATATATATATATATATGTATCTGTGTGTGTGTGTTCATGTTTTTGTGATTATACGAGGGGCTGCTGAAAAGTTCCTTGCTTTGGGTAAAAGAAAATACAGGAGGATCAGTTAATTATGATTTTATTCACCATATTCCCCTCTCATGGTCATTTACTTATTGCAGCGGCCCTTCAGTTTTTCTAAGCTCTGTAAAAGAACTTGGGAAGTTGAGCCTCCAATAAGGCCTTTCGTGATGCCCTTAAAGCCAGGAACTTTTCATAAACCCCTCGTAAATGTGAGTATAATTAGCGTATGTATGCGCGCAAGTATATTTCACCGGTGTATATTGGTGGTGAATGTTATAAACATCAACAAGAAACAGAAAAATTGTTGTTTTACAAACGAAGTCCCTTGGAATATTAATTTTGCATCAATTTAGAAACACTTCGTCTCACTCAAACCATCAGATTGACACGTTAAACGCCTTCGAACAATGATTCTATTGTTCACAAAATACATCATTATAACATAAATTAATAAACTAAAAACACGATAAAATTATTTCACCCATCAAAATTGAAGGTCATTTTTTCCTTTTAGATTGTCAGCGAATTGTCCAAATTAGTAAATGTTGTAGTAATTTCATAGACGCCAGGAAAATTTGATGTCAAACCAGTGAATCACCGAATTAAATCCAGGATAAATCTGACAATGCAAAAGAATCTTAGAGTTGTAGATGAGGATCAAAGAATATGTTGGAAGTCAGCGTTTGTCAGAAAACGCAGCAGTGCCGCCGATGCAGTATGTCCGCAGCAGTGCCGTCGATGCAGTGTGTCTGCAGCAATGTCGCCGCCGATGCAGTGTTGGTAAAAGAATGCAAACATGGTAGAATCTCTGTTGATTTCGATGATGAGCATTCAGTTATTTAAATTAGTTTACTGAATGCTCATCGAGACTCACTTGTAGGCGACAGAGGATTCTAAAGACACGTACCTTAAAAGAATCTCAGAGCGAATCAACCTGAAACAATATGTGAAAAGTATGCTCACCTGACGAGCTTCCAAACAGTTTCCTTCTATCCATTTTCAACCCCCAAAGCCTCAATTGGCTCCAGACTCTTTCTCAGTATATCATGCAGTGGGATTAAACCGACACTTTATAATTGTGCGAAGCGAAATTCTTAAGTAGCTGGTCATACCTATATATATATATATATATATATATTATATATATAATATATATATAGATAGATAGATAGATAGATAGATAGATAGATAGATAATAGATAGATAGATAGATAGATAGATAGATAGATAGATATCGCACTGTATGTGTTTTGTCTAGAAGCCGAATTTGTTACGGTATAGCTCCCCACACAACGCCGAATGTGAAAGAACACCCGAATGTCACAGGCCAGGCAAGACAACTCACCTCAGAATCACCGAGAGTGATACATACCGATATCTCACCATTATTTTGGCTTATCAATACCATGCACTCGGATCATCTGGAAACGAAATGAATCTCTGGTTTACGACTACTATACAAATAGAGTAAAATCTATTTGGTGATGTACTGCGGCGTAGCGCATGTTAAAGTATATTAAATTAAGAATTAAAAGCAGCTCTGGCAATGTAAATATTACCAATCGCAGATATGCCTCGAAAGAAAAAAATGGTGTCAGCGTGGGATCAAAGAGCTGGCAGAAACTGTCTTCAGACGGTGCAACACGATGGCCTCGACTTTAAATGCTAGGCTGCTTTACCAAAATATTGCAAAAGTTTTTACTCAGCACAATATTATCGCGTTAAATACTCAAATCATCCTGATGCCTTGTAGTTTGGGGTTGGCAATGAAGCCGACATTTTTGCGCTTACCGAAGATCAGACATATTCTTGTCTGCATATCTCAACTTAATTTTTGCCCTTTTTTGCCGATGAATTTTCCTCAACGCCAATACTTTTCTTTTTATCAAAGGTAAAATCTCTCTCGATTAACCATTCCTTTCTCTTTATTACAATGAACATAATAACCAGAACATTATATTTTCTTAATGCAAAAGGCACCTCTAAAAATTTTTCATTGTTTGTTATATATCTATGCTTAGATACATACATACATACATACATACGTACGTACATACATACATACATACATACACACATACATACATACATACATACATACATACATACATACATACATACATACATACATACATACATACATACATACATGTATTCATATGTATACCTACACCATTCTCAAATATTTATGTTTGTGTCTTTCAGGGTGTGTGTGAAAACGTATATGCGGTTTGGTGTAACGTATATGTAAGTGTATGTGTATGAATGTAAGCCAATACATGTGAAGATACGTGGAAGAGAAACACTCGTCATTTCAACCTAAGTGGTCTATGTACTGACAAGTTAGTAAACAACAGCTTTGTAAATATGAAGTATAGCCTCGTTTTTATCTGTGATAAATGCATTAAAAGACTCTACCTTCGCCGACCAAGAGATGATAACAAGAGATAACTAGCAAATACTTGATAAGTAAAGGAAACAAATACACATACATCAGCTAACTGAGATACAAAATTACCTTTGTGCCACACTGGTAGCGGGATATGACTCTCAGCATAAGCAAGCCAATGCCAAGAGGTTATCCCCATACCACTAACTTTTGAAGAGGCATGACATAATTTATAAACACCGTGTAGAGTGTTGCCTGTGGGTAAGATTACTCAAGACGTTTTATGATGTCTCTAGAGAAACCGGCTTTATCTAAATCTTTAGAAAGAATTTTGGTAAAATATTTTAAAATAATAAAAATTCTTATTTACTTAACAGAATATTTATCTAATAGAAATTACAGCATCACGGTGCAGGTGTTTTATATACTGAAATCGTGCAGCTGTTGTGTGCACCGGAATGGCACAGCTGTTACGCACAGTGAACGTCACAGCTGTTATACGCAAACGAAAGGTACAGCTGCGCTATACATATAAACATTCTAAACTGCATTTCAACAAAATACTCGAAATAACGAGGAAACTTTCACTCCTTAATGCCCTCCAAGTTCACCGGAGCACAGTCATCATATCCCTTTCTACCGCTACTGCAACGTCCTCTGCTCTTCTAAATTAACAAAGGATTTACCATCGTATTCAAACCTACTCAGTACATCACCCTCCACCCTTCCTGTCAATACTTCGAATTTTTGTATGCAGTGGCTAAGGTCAGTCAAGGATTCAGGAACTTGTTGATCGAAAAAATAACGAACACGAACACGGTACTTTGGTCACCACCTGGTGCCATACTCTCTTTTGTACCAACTGACACCCTACATATAAACTTCTACCTCTGAATTACGGACCATGTTTTCAAACTCACCACTGTAAACACAAACATAACGTGTAATTATATGTAAACAAAATAAGAACCACAGCCTAAATTTACTCTTCTGAAAAAAACTTATCATTAGAACGGATATACCTACCTATCCACCACTGGACAAAAGAACATGAATCTTGGAAGGTAACACCTGAAGTCTATGACTTATTTCTCTTTCTTATACCTAATCCATTTTACTAAATTTTACTCCTCTCACACTCTTGCTCCTATTCTTCTTATACCCAATAAGAAAAATATACTGTACCTATTGGTAACTGACTCTTGTATGTATTGGCTCTCCTAAACATTTACACCCTCTGATGAAGCCTAGAGGCACACTCAACATCCAAACTCTATCTACCCATCCTTACAGAACACTGAAGAGATGGAGCTAGCATGGGGATATCGTGGCCTCTTGGCAGAAACGGCCGTAAGGAACTGATATTTTAATCTTCTACTCTTTTATGTATTACTAGTATATATATTTGTGTAGCACACAGTCTTTAAATATGCATGTATTCTTTGTTTTGGAATAAATAGTCATAATAGAATGTCTACCGGTTGATGTATGTTATTTTTATATCCCCCTCCATTTTTTTTGCCGTATAAATTAAGGATAAACCACTTTTTACCCCTGCCCATATATGACACTCGATTGTGAAATTGCCACGCAATAACCAGCACTTGGGCATTAATAATTGGGCACACTACCAGCAGTATATTGGATAGTACTATCTCTTAGGTAGTTGGCTTCCCAACCTCAAATACTCACGGAAATATGTGTGTGTGTGCATTTACTTTGGAAGCGTACATGCCAGGCCAGTGATTTGTTCTGAAACTATGAGGTGAAATTAAAACGATTCAGCGTGAAAGGCACATAGCCATTCAGAAACTCACAAAACTTTTACCTTCACTTAAACATTTATTATTTGTTATATGGTGTGAAAATTTTCGTGGCGGCAGCTACGCTTTTTTTATACATACATACATACAAAAATACATATATACATACATGCATACATACATACATACATACATACATACATACATACATACATACATACATACTTGTGTACATACGTACATACATTCATACATACACACATGCACATTAATCAATGCGTGTTATGTTGTTAACAGAGTTCCCGACTGTGCTCGACTTTGAACCTTTTTTATTAAGGATTTTTCATTTCCTATTAGTCATTTGCTACTAATTTGGAAGAATGATTTTTCTAAAGTCATGTGTCTGGCATTTCGAGATTCTCTCTCAATCTCATTTTCATAATAAAACAAAATGTAATGCCATGTTGCTCAGTCTCCGTGGTTGCAAAGGACTTCGGACTGACTGACAAGCCTTACGTCTCTTAAATATAATGCTTATTTGCTCAACATTCTACGCCTGCGGCTATCCACACTCGAAACCTGTAATGGCGATGGGAACAGTCAATTTAACCAAAGACACATTTCACCCATCTTTATCTTTTACTTGCTTCAGTCATTAGACTGCAACCCAGCTGGGGCTCGGCCTTGAAGAATTCTGGTCGAATGAATTGATCCCTATGCAAATTATTATTTTTAAAGTCTTTATACTATTGGCCTTTCTTGCCGAACTGCTAAGTTACGGAATATAAACACATCAACACCGGTTGTCAAGCGTTGGTGGTGATACAAAAACAAGCACAAAGACACACACATATATATGTGTGTGTGTGTATACATATATATATATATATTATATATATATATATAATATATATATATATCAAATGTGAGGATAAAATTCTTTTCGAAAAAAAATATTTTCTCGAAAATAATTTTATCAATGGCCAGATATTAAAAAATACCTTTAACGGGTTAAATTTATAAACGATTCATAAATGAGGGCAAAGGAAAAAATTTCCAATGCCAAATATATGGTTAATGGACAATAAGTCCAATTTTTCGGCATATTTGGCATTGGAAACTTTTTCCTTTGCCCTCATTTATGAATTATATATATATATATATATATATATATATAATATTATATATATATATATATATATAATATATATATAATATACATACATACATACATACATACATACATACATACATACATACATAATATATATATACGACAGACTTCCCTCAGTTTCCATATACCAGATCCACTCACATAGCTTTGGTCAACCCGAGGCTACAGCAAAAGAAACTTGCTCAAAGTGCCACGTAGTGGGATTAAACCAAAACAATGTGGTTGGGAAGCAAACCAGCGCCCATATATTTCAAACATATGCATAAACATCATAATACACCAACAACAGTAAATAAATGACCCCTTAAATGCTGCTTTCCCTTCAATGACAGAACCATCAACCTCACATTTAAAATTATATAACGGAAATCCAGCTAGATCCCATGGCAGGATATATATATATATATAAAGTTAATCCAAACAAGAAAGCACGAAAAAAAAACACAACAACGTGAGGACGTGCGTGGAACAAATATAGTATTATTGGACGCTCAGGAAAGAAGGAAAGAAGGAGGGTTTAACGTTTCGAGCGGAGCTCTTCGTCGGAAACATAGGAGAAGGAAAGATCCAGAGAAGGGAAGACAGAGGAAAAAAATCGCCAACGGTACGGAGGTGCAATGGCCCAGTGGTTAGGGCAGCGGACTTGCGGTCATAGGATCGCGGTTTCGATTCCCAGACCGGGCATTGTGAGTGTTTCGCATTATTGAGCGAAAACACCTAAAGCTCCACGAAACTCCGGCAGGGTGGTGGTGGCGATCCCTGCTGTACTTTTTCGCCACAACTTTCTCTCACTCTTTCTTCTGTTAGCCTGCTCGCTTAACCAGCGGGTGGCATCATTTGAAGGCTAAAACAATGCATTGTGACCAGCGATGTATAACAACATCTGATAGCCTGGTCGGTCACGGTGATCACGGTGATATATATAATATATATATATATATATATATATATATATATATATATAATATATATATATATATATATTAATAAAGTGTGACGTAAGTGCAGGCGTGGCTGGTAGTAAGAAGTTACTCCGAATCTCATGGTTACGGATTCAGTCCCACTGCGTGGAACATTGGACGCGTTTCTTGTATTGTAGCCTAGGACCGACCAAAGTCTTGTGAGTTGATTTTGTAGACGGAAACTGAAAGAAATCTCTCGTACACGTATATATCTGTGTGTACGTATCTTTATGTCTATGTTTGTCCCCCACCATCGCTTCACAACCGGTGCTGGTGTGTTTACGTCCTTCCTTCAACTAAAAATATTCTTCAAGGTGATGCCCCAGCATGGTCTCAGTCTAATGATTGAAACAAGGAAAAGATAAAAGATATCTGCGTTTATTTAAATCAGTAGTTTGCCGATAGGGATATTGCATTAGATATTCTGCGGTGGGTGTGGACTGTTCTTTAAGAATATTGTACAAAGTATGTTTTAACGTCCAACACCCTTGTCTAGCACGCAAATATACAATTTCTTTTCATACCGAAATTGTAAAAAGTCACGAATTGCCAGTCAGGAAAAGGAAATATGGACAATATTGTTTCAAACCCAATAAATAGAACGAAAATAGGAAATAACCTGAATATGAAAAGAACACAATGAAACACAGTCGTGTTTTATATAATAACATAGTTAAAAGAAAAATCGTTCACTATTTGCACTCACACACACGGACATACTAATACACACACGTACACACACACACACATATATATATATATACATACATATTTATATACACACACATACACATATATATATACACACACACATATACATATATATATATATATATACTTATACCTATATATATATGTGTGTGTGTGTGTATACACATACATATGTGTATATGTGTGTGTGTGTATGTGTATACATATATATATATAAATATATATATATAGGTATCTAAGTTAGCAGTTAATGACACCATAGTCAAAACACCGAGTTTATTATTTATACACCTGTCCATGTGTGTGTGTGTATGTATGTATGTATGTATGTATGTATGTATGTATGTATGTATGTATGTATGTATGTACGTATGTATGTATGTATGTATGTATGTATTGCAGTCCTGAGACTATTGTTTCTCTGTTACTACTGAGGGCTTTGTGAATCCCGCTCAACGCGTAACAGATTAATGATAGAGAGAGGAAGACATGATATTTTAATAACATGGAAGATTTATAAAAGGTCAGCCATTGGAAAAATAAATGGGTCACTTGGAAAACAATGGAACACATACGTGTGTGTGTGTGTGTGTGTGTGTGTGTTTGTGCATATATATATGTGTATGTATTTTGTATGTATGTCTGTATCTTCATACACACACACACATGTATTTAGATAGATAGATAGATAGATAGATAGATAGATAGATAGATAGATAGATAGATAGATAGATAGATAGATAGATAGATATATAGATAGATAGGTAGATAAATAGATAGATATGTATGTATGTATGTATGTATGTATTATGTGTGTATGTATATAAACACACAAATACTTCCACGCATATACATAAATACGTAGATCTTTATTTATATGTATATGTACGTAGATGTATGTGTGGCTCCAAAGCACACGGGGATACTTCTAACAATATTATGCATTCATATCAAATGCGAATATCAAGCACGCACCCTTAACTTCAGAGACATGTGTGTGTGTATGTGTGTGTTTGTGTAGATAGATAGATAGATAGATAGATAGATAGATAGATAGATAGATAGATAGATAGATAGATAGATAGATAGATAGATAGATAGATAGATAGATAGATAGATAGATAGATAGATAAAATCAAAATAAGCAACGGGATATCCAGAGGAAATTCAGTACGATCGTTTCAAGCGACTGCATTTAATTGAACAATACGACCATTACATGAATTTAAATGCAGAGCAATCTTCGGCTGCATAAATACATAGAATTAAATTAAATTAAAACAGATGGACATATTAGTATAATTTTACCTAAAATCTTCAAGAAGGTAAGGAGATAGACAAAGTCTTCACTTCAGCTTAGAAGCTGGATATCCTGTTGTTTATTTTGATTTTAATCACCCTACTTTGAAACTGTATGGATAATACCGTACTAAATTCCGGTGCCTCAACTTGAGTACCTAATTCATCTGAATCCAAATGTTTGCTTATATATATATAGGGGTATATATATATATATATATATATATACATATTAGATAGATAGATAGATAGATAGATAGATAGATAGATAGATAGATAGATAGATATGTATACACACATACATACATATATTCATACATACGTACATACATACATACATACATACATACATACATACATCCCAAACTGCGCTTCTCAACGCTCACCACTTGCCGTCACATCATCACGAACTCGCACTTTGGCACGATTAGAGTACCTGCGCGCGCGCGTGTGTGATGGCAAGGATGAACTTATACATCTCTATATAGATAAGAACGTGTGTCTCATATTCACAGTTGTCATTAATGTTAAATATTGCTAGAACTTGCATTTCGATTTGCTATAGATACAAGTATGTACACAACTATTTCTGCATATATGTGTGTATGTGTGTGTTTATGTATGTATGTCAATGTTGTCTATGTGTATACATAGTTAATCCAAACATGAAAACACAAAGAGAAAACGCAACAACGCGAGGACGTGGAACAAATATAGTATTATTGGACACTCAGGAAGGAAGGGAAGAAGGAGGGTTTAACGTTTCGAGCGGAGCTCTTCGTCGGAAACATAGGAGAAGGAAAGATCCAGAGAAGGGAAGACAGAGGGAAAAAATCGCGGTCACACACACACACACACACACACACACACACACACACACACACACACACATACATACACACACACACACACACACACACGGACACACATTAGTATATGAAGTCATGTAAATACATATATAAACATTATAGTGTTTGTGTTTTGTTTATACAATGAATTTGTGGCGGGATAGTGTCCAGTGAAAGCTCCCAACGGAACTGAATGTCCCAGACCAGGCGAGAAAACTCGCCTCAAGATGATCGAGATTAGCAGATGTCGATATTTCGCCGTTATTTTGAATCATCAGCTGAATGTTCTCGAAACACTCTTAAACAAAATGAATCGCTGTTTTGGTACATAATATGCACGTAGTGTGAAGACTATTTACTGATGTACTGTGGCGTAGCACTTGTTAAAGAAAATTTAATTACGACTCAAGAACAGCTTTCATAATTTAAACATTATCGGTCACACATACATAGTGTATGTGCTTTATTTGTATGCTCATTTTCTGCAGGATAGCGTCCTAAGAAATCTGCATACAGCTGAGATTACAACATCATGATTGCATCAATGATTCAAGTTTAAAACATCCACACAAAATTCACATGCACGCGTATACGTGTACTTTTTTGGCGTGCTGAAATTAATACAACATGAAAAAGATTATGAAATGGCTGTAAACAAACACGCATACAAATTTTCATTTCAAATTTTGACACAAGGCCAGTCATTTCGGGTAAAGGGTAAGTCAATTACACCGACTGGTACTTATTTTATCGACTCCGAGAGGATGAAAGGCGAAGTGGACCTCGACAGAATTTGAACTCAGAGCGTAGAAACGGACGAAATGCCGCTAAGTATTTCACTCGGCGTGCTAAAGATTATGGAAGCTCGCCGCCTTAAGTATATATATATAGAATATGAGGAGTTTAGTTCACTGGTGATCAAAACGAATAGTTACGCTGTATAAGCGTTATAACTGGTCATCCGTTAGATTCCAAGTTCACAGCTGGCGATGGAGCTAGGGATCTGTAATAAGCGTCCGAGTTAGCAGATATGTATTAGACGAAAAACGACGACACAACCAAGGGAGGGCCAGTGTCTCAAGCCATTTAGAATATTTAATTAGAGTAAGGTGAATTTGAAGTAACTGATTAATTAATTAGTCAATTAATTAATTAATTACTGGATATCTTGCAGCTGTTTCTGGGATATCCCAAGTGATAGGTTAGCATCTCCATATAATGAATACACCGCCATCAGAGACAAATTGGGTATGTAGAAAAGTTCTAGACAGAGAATTTACAGTGCATAGAGGAATAAAATGGTAGCGAGAAGAATAAAGATTAAAGCAGTAGATAGAAGAATACAGATAGGAGAGTAAGGTTCACAGATTATCTTCTTCCAGATGGTATGGAGGTTTGTCTGTTCTTCCGTGATTGTATAGGACCGTGAATATATAGGTCTTTAATCTATTCCTTCAATATGAACGCAACATTCAATATAATGCCAGAATACTGCCTGGATTTACCTGGGATTATACTTAAGGACCTATGCCTTCACTGGAGGTGAAGTCAATCTCGGCGGATTTTAAACTCAGGACGTAAAGACTGACGAAATACCTATTTCTTTACTACCCACAGGGGGCTAAACACAGAGAGGACAAACAAGGACAGACAAACGGATTAAGTCGATTATATCAACTCCAGTGCGTAACTGGTACTTATTTAATCAACTCCGAAAGGATGAAAGGCAAAGTCGACCTCGGCGGAATTTGAACTCAGAACGTAACGGCAGACGAAATACCGCTGAGTATTTCGCCCGGCATGCTAACGTTTCTGCCAGCTCGCCGCCTTTAAATGTAGTATATATTATATGACACATTTAGGAAATGACAACGTATCAGACCTCAACTCGAATAGTCAAAAGACCTTCCATCATCACCGGAGGAACTTTCTGTTGACATAGTCCAACTTGCCTTGTTCAGGTGCGATGTGCAGACAGAGCTAACCAGTAAGACTAACAAAGCAGTTAGTCCATAAGCTCACCAGTCTTAAACTATATTGCTGTTGCACTCTATTGACCCAACAAGTTATAGGCCTACTTATTACATTTAATTTTTTATTTACATTTTACATTATTACATTTAATTTTTTAATTACGTTTGTAATATATCTTCCATTAATATAAATGAATTCATAATATTATATTATAATTATAATTAATCTGGCAGAATCGTTAGCATTCCGGGCGAAATGCTTAGCGGTATTTCGTTCGTCTTTACGTTCTGAGTTCAAATTCCGCCGAGGTCGACTTTGGTTTTCATCCTTTCGGGGTCAATAAATTAAGCACCACTTGAACAGTGGGGTCGATGCAATCGACTCATTTCCTGCCCCACAAATTTCAGGGCTTGTACCTTTAGTAGAAAGGATTATAATTATTTCTTTTTATCACAGCTTTTGTTGGAACCTCTGGAGTCTTGCATGCCTAGCGGGCTCGCTACCTGCAGCCTACGGTACCATGCCCCCCGTTCGTTTCAGCTACTTAATACTCTCCTTGCTATTTTGACCATACCAAGCAGGCAGACCTTTTATAACAGTTCTACTGGACATTCTATTCCAGTTTCCTTTATATTCTTCTTGGTGCCTTCTGATACTGTCTCCAAGGAACCAAAAATAATTGGCACTATCTTCACCTTCTTCATTTTCCATAGCCGGGCTATTTCGTACTTAAGAGTGTTGTGTTTATCTATTTTTGCGCATTCTTCTTGACTATTCGTGGGTTAAATGGGAACGCAACATCAACTATATAGTACATGTGGCGCATCTTGTCCACCACATCGTTAAGGCGGCGAACTAGCAGAATCGTTAGCACGCCGGGCGAAATGCTTAGCCGTATTTCGTCTGCCGTTACGTTCTGAGTTCAAATTCCGCCGAGGCCGACTTTGCCTTTCATCCTTTCGGGGTCGATAAGTTAAGTACCAGTAGCGTACTGGGGATCGATGTAATCGACTTAACCCCTACTCCCAAATTTGAGGCTTTGTGCTTCAAGTAGAAAGGATTATTGTTATTATTATTATTATTATTATTATTATTATTATTATTATTATTATTATTATTATTATTATTCATTATGATCTTCTTTCAATTCTGTTTCCATTTCTTTCTGATTGTCTTCCTGACACCTAGGTCAGAGAAACGCACTGTATACATTGGTAGGCCATTAAAATAAACACACAAGACTGTTTATTTACAAAGTCATGAGAGAGAAAGAGAAAAAAACGGGTAGAAAGACAGAGAGAAAAATAAAAAAATAAAAAGTAAACAAAAAAATAAAGGGGAAAAAGGAAAGAAAATTCACAGCGACAATGCTCTTCTCAGTACGTGTAACGTACCTGTTGAGACAATCTTTTGCACTTCCTGCATGAAAGGTAAGCCAGACAGTGGTGGCTCGTATATAAGCACTACGGAACTGCAGCACCGCCTATTCCACTCGATATTATTGATAACATTCGATATAATGAGTCCTTTTTTCTTTAATTCTTTCTTTATACTTGTACATTATATAATCCTTAGGCTTAATGTCAGTAAATAAATGGGTATTTCGTCTGCCGTTACATCCGAAATTCCGCCGAGGTCGACTTTACCTTACATCCTTTCGAGATCGATAAATTAAGTTCCAGTCATGTGATCGATTATCCCCTCCTCTCAAATTCCAGTTCTTGTACCTATAGTAGAATGGATTATTATTATCATTAATGTAAACCTTGTGCATTTCGTCAGACAATATACCAAAAATAGTAAACAATTGTATGACTCTTTAAGTTTTAACTAGTTTCAGCTCGAGAGCTGCGGCCATGCCGGGCCAACCGTTTTAGCCTTTTATTTTTCCTTTCAGTTCACTGCGGTCATGCTGGAGCACCACTTTGAAGGGTTTAGTCAAACAAATAACCGCCTCCATCCCCAGTACTTATCTTAAGTCTAGTACTTCATTTAATCAAGCGGTGGAGAAGCAAATGCAAACACACACACACACATGTGCACAGGCAGATAGATAGATAGATAGATAGATGGATAATTAGATAGATAGATAGATAGATAGATAGATAGATAGATAGATAGATAGATAGATAGATAGATAGATAGATAGATAGATAGATACGAGGGGCGTTCAATAAGTAATGCCCCTGACCCACTTGCAGTTGTTTAATCTAGCTGAAATTTTGCATGTGCAATTATTTATATCTCTATAGATTAAGTGGCAAATTACAGCTCTGAACTAATTGTGGTTTCCGATTTACAGGTGTTTGAAC
>NW_021832681.1:22500-29963 GCF_006345805.1 Octopus sinensis | reverse complement strand
GTAATTTAGATTTGTCAGCAGAGAGAAGACATTTTAATAGGAGGACGAAAACGTTGAATGACACATGTGCCTATTTCAATCAACTGCTTGCATGCTGCCATAACATTTGTTTCAAAGTGTTAGGTTTTATCTATCAGATATAACGCTTGGAATGATGGTCTTCGTCGTTGATATACTGTGTACATCTATTACTTAGATGACTTGATCGACCTGTATGTATGTATGTATGTATGTATGCATGCACGTATGTATGTATGTATGTATGTATGTATGTATGTATGTATGTATGTATTATGTATTATGTATGTGTGTGTGCGCGTGATATATACTTAGATATCTATGCAGATGTACCTCACAAACTTAATACAAATGCAAGCATGCATTTATCTATGTGCACATACTCTCATAATGCTTCAATACACACACACATACACACACACACACACACCCACACACAAATAAATACACATACGTAAATACGTATTTGTATACGCCTTTACGTATGTAAATGTAGGCACAATTATGTTTGTATAAACGAGTGTATATATGGCCGTATGTTTTAGTGCTTTTAGCGTATATATATATATATACACGCACACATACGCACATATCTTATTAGAGAGAGAGAGAGAGAGAGAGAGAGAGATTATATACATACACACACGAACGTATGTAACGATACGTATACACACACTCGCACACATTTTGATTCCGTTGTGTGTTTCTGTCTATATGTACACGTTCTGTTACACAAAGCATCTTGGCGTATAATTCGATATTTTAAACAGGTAGAAGTATATCGACAGCCAGCATTTGGCCTTGCCGACAATTACGAAATGTAAACCTTTACCACAAGTTTGGATTTGAATACCAAATATAATTATTCTGGTCGGTTTTTCTTCAGTACCAAATAACATTGCTGAAATTTCAAAGCATGCGCAGGAACAGATTCAGACATGCACTTACACTCATACACGCATAAACGTACATGTAGGTGTATTTGTATACACATGAAATAAATCTACATAGTGTATTCCAAAAGTAATTTCACATATCTATTCGAAGGATTTCCACTGTTTTATCTGAGGTTGGTGCATATGGTCAAATTACAGTTGCTGTTGTTGTTGATGTTATGAGTGTGTGTGTGATGGCGCGTGGCCTTGTGGTTGGGTGTTGGGTTCATGATCATAGGTTCGATTATTCAGCTGCGCGGTACGTTGTGTCCTTGAGCAAGGTACACCATTTCAGATTGTCCATGAATTCTGACAGGTTGACCTGCCATCGAGAGTCTTCCATTTTGGTTCGCAATTATAGATGTTACAACGTATAGTGTCTACATGAATATTATGTTGAGTCAGATGTAGCAGAATGTGGTTGATCTCTGAATTAGAAATAATATCAAAGCTTTCTCAGATTATGTAATAAAGTCTTTAAAAAGAAAGAATACTCATTGCAATGTATTACGTAGTTTTCAATTCCTGGAAATCAGACGAATTAGTCAATTTTAGAAAGTTCTGATAATAGGTTTGCTCAGTTAGAAACATCCTACTTCTAAACAACAAAAACGAATAATATTTATTTTTCTTTGATGTTGTAGAACGATTTTCCATTGGAAAATCCTCATTTACAACCTATGTCCCAATATTGATTTCTAACAGAAGTACAACACAAACACTTTAGAACTGGGATGTGATCAGTTACATCGCTCCCCGCGACCCACCAACATTTAACAGTTCCTTAAATAAGCATTTTTTAAGCTGATCGCAGAAGAATGACAGTGGGAGTAGAAACAAAATTGACCACGCCTCTTCGTTATGATGCTTTGTGGGAAACAAATATGAATGTTGTTTTAGCGAGATAAATATTTCTGTATCGACTACAATATTTCCTTTAGTTGATTTTTAAAATAATTCTAACTTTATATATTACCTCTTCTTTTCTGAAGTTGTTTCATTACTAGCAAAAGTACCGGCGGAATCCTCAATATAGGTCAATTATTGTGTTTCACCTGTTTGTATATAAGCAGCGTGGAGGCGCAATGGCCCAGTGGTTAGGGCAGCGGTCGTAGGATCGCGATTTCGATTCCCAGACCGGGCGTTGTGAGTGTTTATTGAGCGAAAACACCTAAAGCTCCACGAGGCTCCGGCAGGGATGGTGGTGATCTCACTCTTACTTCCTGTTTCTGTTGTACCTGTATTTCAAAGGGCCTGCCTTGTCACTCTCTGTGTCACGCTGAATATCCCCGAGAACTACGTTAAGGGTACACGTGTCTGTGGAGTGCTCAGCCACTTACACGTTAATTTCACGAGCAGGCTGTTCCATTGATCGGATCAACCGGAACCCTCATCGTCGTAACCGACGGAGTGCTTCCATCCATATAAGCAGCAAATTTCCCTAAAGGTTTCTTCCTGCTCTCTGTTGATGCCTGCATCACACATGTGTTTACAGCGACAATGCGAGGTTATCAGCTACTGGACTTATGCATGGCACTTACAACATCACCAGAATCAACAGTGGACTTCAACATGAAGGAGCCTTGCTTGTAGCCCTTGTGGAGTCCCATACAAGGTCTACAAGAACCATCTGAAACTACTCCATTGGTTTTAGAATGTTCTGAGGGTGATCTAGAAAAGAACGAAGGTTACTCAATCATGGAAATATGCTGAAGCGGTATACACAGCCAAAGGAAAGAGAGCTGAGAATATCGACCAATTTCGCAATTTCACCATGCTCACCATGTAAAGGAAGTCCAAAAGACTCATCCTTCTTTCTACTAAACAATTTCTAAATCAACAAATCGGTATAGAAGGAAGGCATATCAAAAGTCACTGGCTGCCTTGAACATAGAGACGTAGTGACTCCAGGATACAGCAATGGAGATGAACCCAAACGTTGCATCTGTAGATGTATGTTGAATATGACATGAATATATTTCATAGTACGTTCTTGTTTTAGTTATACTTGTATTTCATTATATTATTGTTCTAAACATGAATTTATTTCAGGTTCAATGAGTTTTTTACTAAAATGATTTGCGAGAAAAGTCTATTCTATCTATATTCGTGCAATATTTCTACTTCATTAAAACACGCCTGCGCGCACGTGAAATAAATAATTTTAATCGAAATAATTGTTCCTAATTTGTGCATAATATTGGGTGGATAATGATTGAGCTATCTCATAGACTCTGGTTCTCGAGTGATAGTATATCTGAAACGACCTCGAAAGAAGAAAGGCAAATTGGCTTCTGTGGGTAAATTCTACTGCATGTATTGGGTAATTTTCCACTCATTTATTTACACAAACTTATGTGTGTATGTATGTACGTATGAATTTGTGTGTGTGCGTGTGTGTGTGCTTGTGTATGTGTTTATGAACATGAAACTGCGACGCATGAATTTATACAAACAAATCAGCACCAGACTCCAAGATCTGTAGAGATCTTTCGAAACAGTATTTCTACGGAGAGATAATTGTGAACATGTACGAAAATAAGCTACGCTTCGTTTGACAACACTTTGAATTATTTAGCAAATTGAACTCATATGATGAGAATCCACAGGTGATTGTTGCTATCGGTAGAAAGATTTCATCCATCAATTCACTTATTTATCTAATAACACATCGTATGACGAGACTTAACGAAAGTATAGAGAAATCATACTGTTAAGTGTTGAAATGTGGAAATAGCGATAATACGTTGAAAAAGATAACAAGAGTTAATATGAAGCATTTAATGAAGATAGATGAGAATAGGACGACATGGAATAGAGGAGAGAAAATTGCGGGAACGATGTTTATGTATGTGTATGTGTGATAGGTGTGAGAGGAGCAGCTTTGGACACATACACAGACAATTATATTCTACTCACACACACACACACACACGCACATACACATAGAAACACACACACACATGTAAATAGTGGGGGACAAAGAGAGAGAAAGAAGACAAAGTGGGAAAAAGCAAATCAGACACAATGAGAGAGAAATCAGAGATAGACATGAACACAAAACATGCGCACACACACACACACACACTACTCATCTAAATTTACAATTCTCCCCTTCGATGTGACACACACACACACTCACACACACGCACACACACATACACACATATGAAAATTCATAGTTCAATATTGTATATGTATGTATACCTGTGTATAGATATATACATACATATATGTATTATTCTATATGTATGTATCATATGTATATGATATACATACAAACATACGTATGAACACCTACACATATAAATGTAAACGTATATATATATAGGTTGTATATATATATTAAATATATATATATATAGGTGTATATAATATATATAGGTATATATATAATATATATATATATATATATATATATATATATGTATGTATATATATATAGGTGTATATATATATATATATAGGTATATATATATTATATATATATATAGGTGTGTATATTATATATATATATATATATATATAGGTGTGTATATATATGTATATATATATGTATATATATATATATATATATACATATATATATATATATATATATATATATATATATATATATATAGGGAGGAAGAGAAAGAGGAGAGGAAAGAAAGACAGAAAAGTTTGTGTGTATGCGTGGATGTTTGTTTAAGAATGCGTGTAAATGCAATCGAAGTTCTTGTCAACGGACAGGAGAAAATGAATTATGTCGTCGTAGATCAAGCGAGGTGAAAGTTAAAATGCTTTAATGTGGCAATGGATTAGGATTTGCAGGAGATATGAGATAAATTACTTAGATAAACGTAGACAGTAGCGCTTACTCAGTCTTTCTATATATTTACTTAATGACTATCGAATTGGAGATGAAAGGATTCGTACAGCGAGTCAATGTATGAATTTCACAATCTCCTTTTGAAAGGCGATTTACACAGGAAAGAGTACCGTGTGTATGTTAATGCTAAATGTCTTGGTAAATAAAATGTATTGACTAGCTTTCCTCAAGCTTATCAGATATCGGTTTACATAGAAGTAGCATGTTTTTGTTTGTTAAATAGTGTTTATTTATCTATCAGATACTGTTCTACATGTTTAAATATACAGACGTGTAAATGTTCCCAGGTATCCTACGGGCCTCATAATAGATGTTGTTTAGCTCCGGCGTGGATCAATTTCTCAGAGAAGAGAATACGAATCGTGAACTTCTGCATAGTCTGCTGAAAATAGCAGTGAAATGTCCCTCGTATCACATCGTATTGTATTAAGAAGTGAAGAACAGATTGCGTGTCGTAGTTCCCTATCTAGAAAAAAATATCTTATATTATTTTTTTTTAATTAAAATATATTATAGATTGTTATGTACGGAATGATGTAACCGTGGAACATATTTCGTCATTAGTTTTTAGAATTTAAGCAGATAAGGAGTTAAATCAGTCAACAACAGCCTTATTTTGCGGGCGAAAACACTCAATGATACAACAAGCTGTCTATCTGGAATTAATCTAAAGATAAATAATACTGTAAATTATTTCATTTGCACAATATCTTCCCAGATCATGTTTTACTGCCAGATTTTTTGACATTGAATGGAAAACAGGTTTATCTCTTCAAAAAGGACTGACATGTATTCATGACATGTATTCATGACATGAAGGCTACTAGAGGCATTGAAAATGAACTGTGGCACCCAAAATAACAAGAAAACTTTTACCTAAGGCGGTGAGCTGGCAGAAATGTTAGCACTCCAGGCAAAATGCTCAGCGGTATTTCGTCCGTCTTTAGGTTCTGAGTTTAAGTTCCACCGTGGTCAACTTTGCCATTCACCCTTCCGGGATCGATAAAATA
This sequence comes from Octopus sinensis, assembly GCF_006345805.1. Lineage (NCBI taxonomy): Eukaryota > Metazoa > Mollusca > Cephalopoda > Octopoda > Octopodidae > Octopus > Octopus sinensis. The sequence continues at coordinate 24,129 of NW_021832681.1, read as the reverse complement.
AGAAGCAATTCAGCAATGGGGTTAATGTAATCGACTTGCACCCCACTCAAAATTGCTGGCCTTGTGCCAAAATTTGAAATTGATATTTGAAATGCACCTGAATGAAATGACAGTTAAATATCTAAAGGATTTTATCATTTTGCCATTTTCCGTTGACATAGCTAATAAGCATCTTTCCCCAACACATGGACCGACAAATAATAAGCAAAGTTCTCACTTTATGCTAATATAAGCAAAAAGATTTAATTAACAATCTATGATTTATTAGTTAACTTTCAGTGCAGTTCCACTTTAAATTCACCAGTTCAAATTTTCGACAGTATATAAGTTTACACTCCCATCTTTTTCAGCTAGCATTATCGTCTGTCTGTCTGTCTGTCTCTTTCTTTCTTTCTTTCTTTCTTTCTTTTTTTCTTTCTTTTTTTCTTTATTTTTTTATTCCTTCTTTATTTATTTCTTTCTTTCTTGCTGTCTGTCTGTCTTCTCTCTCTTCTCTCTCTCTCTCTCTCTCTCTTCTCTCTCTATATATCTTATATATATATATATATATATATATATATATATATAATATATATATGTATGTATGTATTAAACTGAACAAAAATGGAACAAGAACGTAACAGGTAACACAAAACATCTGGACAATTAGACGATACAAAGAAGAACATGAAAAAAAACAAGGAAAGGTCATTCGGAGCTTTCTATCTTCAGTGGAGTACCAGATCGTCGTTGCAGTTTCGGCCGGTCACACTCAAGACTGCTCTAATCAGGCCGGCCCCAAGAAAATCTAAGCTAAAAGCACTAGATTGTTTGGAAGAAAGCAAGCGAATGTATACAAAAACACCAACGAAAAAAACGGAGAAATAGTACAAAATTACAAATACAAACAACAAGACATTAACAACAGGTGTCTTTCGACTAAGGACGAATTAAATTAAGCTGGCGTGTTTGGAGGTGAAACCTTACGGTAGGAATATAAGAGATAAAGGTCATGGAAAGGAATATAAGAGATACTACACGGATGGTAGTCAAACCAAGAATTAAAGGTCAGACTTGGCGGAACACCGGTCACGTGAAAAGAGTGAAGAGAGGGAGGGGCAGAGGGATTGAAGTATTAAAGAGGGACGAGAAAGAGAGAAAAAGAAAGGAAAGGAACAGAGTAACGTAAAGGAGAAGGGATAGTGATGAGAATGAAGAGAAGGCCACAAAATGTGAGTGAGGTTGGGCGAGAAAATGAAGAGAGGGAAGAACCTCAAGAAAGTGTGAAGGGGGCTAAAAGAAAGAGTAAAAGAGTCGTACAGAATTTATATATATATATATATGCAATCACACACACACACACACGCACACACACACATACACACACACACACACACACGTATACACACACATACACACACATGTACATAGACACATGCGCAACACATGAATACATACATATATACATATATATATACAGAAGACCCAAAGTATACATCCACCATATTTCGTTACATGACTCATTTCCATTAAATATTTGTCCATTTTGTGCAAGATTGCACTATACAACAAGGAAGGGTCGAACAGATGTTTGAAACGAGCCAATTTTACACAGTTAAGTATGTTTTAGAATAAAGGAAAAAGTGTGGC
>NW_021832681.1:0-15000 GCF_006345805.1 Octopus sinensis | reverse complement strand
TCCGTTGCTTGCGTCATCGTTGACGTCGTCATCATCGTCATCACCACCACTACCACTACCACCATGATCATCATGATTATCATGTTCAAAATCCTGATCCTAACACATCCCCCTCCTCGTCACCACCACCACCACTAGCATGTGCGTCGCCCCACCTTCTCTTATTCGTGCTCCTCATTAACCTCATGGCCTTTTTTTCTTGTCTGAATAGTTATTAGTTTAGTTGGTTTTTTTTTGTATATTTTGATTACACAAATCCAATCATGATTGCTTTAATTCCAAAGAATTTGCAAATGAAATTACACAAACGGATACAAAATAATTATTTTTTAAAAACCTCTCCGAAAAAACATAATGATCATCATTAATATAATTAGAATGGTTCCAGTATTAAAAGCAAATCTAACACTATTATATCTTCACGTGTTGCCAATGAAAATCCTTAAAGGACAACCACCAACGACAACACTACTGCATCACATGTCTTAGTATTACGACTACTTAAGGCGATCACCACCGTCATCATCGTTACCCTCCCCTTCTTTCTCTTCTTCCTCCTCCTTCTCCTCCTCCTCCTCGTCATTGTCATCTTCCCTCTCATCATCATCGTCATCGCCACTGTCCCTCATCGTCATCATCATCACACCCAAACATATCATCACCACCAACACCACCACGACAACCACCACCACCACCACCACCATAACTCATCACTACAACTGCATTCCTCACCATAACTCCATTCATCCGCAAAAGTTTCTACTAATTCTTACAAGAATAGCAATAACTCAATGAAACTTTACAAGCAACATAGGACAATCATTAAAGGAGACAAAACCAACACCGACACTGGTACAAAACGTAATTCAATAACTAATTCCAATAACAAATTTATTTTTGATGAAATCTGCAAATTAAAGGTTGTGGAATATGCCAACGAGAATTTCACCTTGATAGAAAGGGCAGGCTGATGATCTGCATCAACATCTATTGGCAAAGTGCTTTCCTATGAAATAGAATTGAAGTTTTTAGAATATTGCAACACCAGCATCACCATTGCTATTGACATTACGGTACGTACACTGAACAGCACCACCATAGATACTATAGTGTGGAGGCGCAATGGCCCAGTGGTTAGGGCAGCGGACTCGCGGTCATAGGATCGTGGTTTCGATTCCCAGACCAGGCGTTGTGAGTGTTTATTGAGCGAAAACACCTAAAGCTCCACGAGGCTCCGGCAGGGGATGGTGGTGATCCCTGCTGTACTCTTTCACCACAACCTTCTCTCACTCTTACTTCCTGTTTCTGTTGTACCTGTATTTCAAAGGGCCGGCCTTGTCACTCTCTGTGTCATGCTGAATATCCCTGAGAACTACGTTAAGGGTGCACGTGTCTGTGGAGTGCTCAGCCACTTACACGTTAATTTCACGAGCAGGCTTTTCCGTTGATTCGGATCAACCGGAACCCTCATCGTCGTAACCGACGGAGTGCTAAAGAAGAAGATACTATAGTACATACATTCAACAACGCAATAAGAGGTTCTTCCTCAAAACATATCCTGTAAGCCATCATAAAACACCGTCCTAATTGCACACCAGAAATAGCCAGCCTCATAAAATTCCAGCGATATCTTCAAACACAACGCATCAAACAAAGTAGAACCGAAATAAAACTCAGCGTCAAAATAAGTAAACAAGAAAATTCCGAAAATATATAATCCATAGACAATTACAGAACCGGAAAATATCGGTGTCGGAAAAAATCCTCGAAACGAATATTAAAATTTAATAATATAGCATCATCAGCTACAAGGACCGCGCCATACCACATGTCACAATACACATGTCACATGTCACAATACCACGTTCACAATAGTCTCAAATAATATGCCCACGAAAGGACTTATGAGATATATCTAGAAAACCAGCCTTGAAAAACCACTAAAACATAAGAACTGAGAAAATGTTAATCTTCAATCTAGATTATGATTTTGACTCCTTTTCTCTCAGATACCCATGTATCAATAACTAGCAGCATAGCCCAGCGTTGCCCGGGTATGTAAGAGCCCCTAGTAGGCAACGACTAATCCCAATCTAGTTCTTTCCCTCTAGGGAACGAAGGCGCATGTGTAGGTTGCAATGTCTTCTCTTCACTTGAATACTTCTGTGTATACGATGTTCCTAGCTGTCTCCCGATTGCAAGTTGCGAAAACTACAACAGAAAATGTGTTGCATATAAAAAGCTTAGATTCTCGACCCCATGTCGAATTTATCGATTTTTTTCAGAACTGGGGAACTTTTCAAAATTTTCGCTGCGTTAGTTTTGAATTATGACATTGGGCTATGTGTGTGTCAAGTTTCATCAGAATCGTTTGAAAGCCGTGGTCAGGGTGAGGGTACAACCTGACAGCCACACAGACAGACAAACTGCCGTTTATATATAGAGAGATGAAAGCTGAAAACTAAAAAGATTCTTCGATAAAAAAATTTACAAACATGTACTTAAAATACTAAAGGCTTAAAGGAATAACATTACTTAGCATTATCTACAATTTGTATCAATATTGTCAACTTTCCAGAATTCTGAGGCCGGGCAAAATCATAGCAACTCGACGAAAACTCAAACTCAAATGTATTGAAATGCTAATCCTTAATATCACTAATTCCCGCATCAAGCCTCGTAGATACAACACGAATTTAGCCAATTAAGCTCAACAGAACAACAATCAGAAGCCTAACACGAAAATACGATAGTTTTCACAAGAAAAAGAAAAATCACCTGTTCCCCGTAACCATTGTAATTATATTAGAACTGTGAGAATAATATGTTAAACAACAAAATGCTGGCAAGTAACCAAGAATATGCAGCGTACAAAAACAACACATTCATAATCTGAAATTGCATCCTTTTATTTAAAACTAGCAGTGTGGCCCGGCGTTGCTCGGGTTTGTAAGGGAAATAACTATAAAGCATTTTTAGAGAGTTATAGCCAAAAAATGGAAAAAAAATGATGGTAAATTTTTTTTTTAGTTAAAAAGGTTGAGTTGCGTCCCCTAGACAGTCTGTGGTTTGTGTTTCTGATTCTCGACCCCATGTCGAATTTATCGATTTTTTCAGAACTGGAGGAACTTTTCAAAATTTTCGCTGCGTTAGTTTTGAATTATGACATTGGGCTATGTGTGTGTCAAGTTTCATCAGAATCGGTTGAAAGCCGTGGTCAGGGTGAGGGTACAAGCTAACAGACACACAGAAACACACACAGACAAACTGCCGTTTATATATATAGAGTGATTTTTCCTTCACAACCTTCCTACACTACTACAAAAATATTTACACTGCGCCACGCACACTTAGCAGTATCCTATAGTTGATATTGCACAATTACTTCAAGCTTACATAAAGGTTTCGCAACTGAAAACGTTGTACCTGTCACATCACTGCATTTGTACGCGCAACACTAGAGAACATGAAATAAACTAAAATGCCATAGAAAATCATAAAGATGCAACGCACACAGAAGACAAAGATATTAGGTGCTACATACAACTACTCCACTATATCCACGCACAGTATAGAATATTAAAGAAAGCAAAGCAACGGTGAAGCATGCTAAGATCAATCACAGGTGCCACATTTTGCCAAAAGGACGTTCAACTTATTACATCAGCCATAGACTACCACGGTTCTGCCTGGGTCCGGAAATCTATCGACAACAGACGATAATAATATACCACAAATGAGCATAACGTATTTTGAATCATAATATTGGTAAGCATTTTTCCGAACGCCTACACAACGAAACAAAACTTATACACATGAAAGACCATCTGGACAGTCTGCTTCAGACTTTTCATTGCTCACTGCATGTTTCAGCCACGAGAGTCTTTGGCACTACATATACCATGTCACAAAATCTAGGCGTATATAACATATACCAGCACATTAGTGTCTCCCGCTCTCTCTTTGTCTCTCCATCCCTTGCTCTTTCTTCATCTCTCTCTTATCTCTTCCAGACAAATATAACAAAATACATACACATAAATAAGTGCAATATCAATAGTTTTATAAGCCTGAAGTTTTGTGCTAGGATATAAACCGCCAACAATAAAATAGGGATAGGACAACTGTCCCTCTCAGACCAACCATGTGCACGTTTCTTTGGTCGCTATGGTGGCTACCAGAAATATTCATCAGGCTGTCATAATGTATCCCATACGATTCATCATTGCATGTTAGTTTATGCAGTATGTTCCTCAAAGATATTATATGACAGAAAAAACTAGATAGCTGACTGATATTTTGTCATTATGTAAACTTACCTGAGTAAGAACTGACTCCAGGCCCCAGCAATAATTCAGTGCAAATACAGTTAGTTGCATTGAAAGTGGCACATTTCAGCAATGTCGCTTTTGTTGTTATTTAACCCTTGATCAATCCAGTTCAAGGAGGCCCACAGTCAAAAATATTCAAGTTATGGCTGCACCGTCTTTTTGTAATTCTAATATTACATTATCCACCTCATTTTTCTCTTTTTTAAGGCGGTCGTATGATGTATACGGAATATTTGACTGCTATTTATAACAGGTAGATTTATTGTAGAGAGCGGAGCATACTACAGTCAGTAACTACTTTTAAGCATTGAAGTAATGAGTTCAGTTTCTTGGACCTGCAGAATATACATGGATTGAATTTTAGAATATCCTATACATTCATCATCTACAAAGTTACAAGACAGAGTTAAGAGCGAACTTATTAAATATCAAATTAGAAGAGCACTAATCTTATTGAAAAAGCTCATCAGTTGATATGGGGTGAACACTAGTTGAATAATTTTTGTTTTACAAGTTAGTCATAGAGAGACGGGGCTTCGGTTGCTATTTGGAAGAAGCAAGAAGTTCAAATTCAATGCAGTGAAGGCTTGAACTGGAAGCTCGCAAGAAATAAGCAAAAAGGTAGATGAAGTCTACTACTCAAATATTATTTTAAATGTTTCAAAAATTACGGAAGATGATTTAAGATAAGCTTCGTTGTATTAGATCTCAGGAAAGTGTGGATTCTTCTGTACATGAGCAATTATACATAATAGGATTATTAAGCAGTGTTGTAACCGGGATAATTAAATAACATGAGCATACTGAATAACTAAAAAAAAACAATCTTAACTGAAAAACTACATTTGCATGAAAATCTGGAGTTAATTAGATCCGGCCATAATGCAAAAATTAAAAATATCAGTATGTACACATAAATAAAATGATACACATAGTGTACTTCTTGAACGAATTTTTTTCTATTTTAGTGATTTTGTGGTAAGTATGAAGGCAAGGAGATTCAAAATCTGATATCTAGTGTCGGTATGATGCTAATGTCTTTCCCACTGAAAAATTGGTAGAATTTGTTTTCGTCTGGCCATATTATTGACTACCAGTTCTGATCATACTTGCTGAAAAAATCTTTAACCCAGTTGTACTTTTTGGACTTACCTTTTGAAATAACTGGATATTTTTCTTGCAACTCTTTGTTCATATCCAAAGAATTTTAGTACTGTTTCCGTGGCGATAAACTTTACAAACTCATGAACATTTGCGAGTCAATGCTTATTAATTACTCTTTTTGACCTCCCAAATAACTTCTATACTCGGCAATACCATTTCTCAATACACACGCATGAATACAACGTTTCTTCAAAGAAACAGGTCATCCATAAGTCAATAAATAAAAAGAAAGTACATGTGAATAGCAAGTAAGTTTGTTGCTGATTAAATCTTGGTTAATCCTAATCTACAACAAAGGACTATGATGAAAACCCTTTCACCTAGTTGTCGCAATTTTATCATTTATACAGATATAACTAATCATTATTCAATGCATTATCTAATTAATATGCCATTTGTTGAAACTTCAAAACACGAACTGTTAATTCTAACAAATCCAGTTTTTCAGCTCATATTTAAAGAATTTACAGTACTATTGTTGCTGATGTTTAGCATAGGGATATAAATAACGTATCATATCTATGCTCAAAGCAAGTCCGTTTATTTCCAGTCGATTTTATTTCCATTTACCGTTGTGAGGTCGAGCAGAAACTCTGCTTGCTTCTGTTGATGCACTGACATACCTTAGAGAAGGTGGCTCTCAGGCTATTCGACGTGAAATAGAAGAAATCCATGAACGCTGTCATCTAGGCTGGTCAATACTTCTCCCATTTTTCTGAAGTTCTCTTCGAATAAGTTCTCATGATTTGGAGCGTCCGGTGGGCTATATGTAGTACATACTACTATTCTATACTACCGGAGCGTATGTACTACAAGTGTCACAAATTGAGTTTGAGTATGACAGTATGTCTAAAGGCATGACATCTCCCCGGATGTACATTGTAACTCCACCATGAGTTCTTTCTCTCCTGGCAGTCCCAAATACAACATATTTTGGTAAGCGTATCTCAGAATTTGATTTATCAACGTTCAGATATATGTTCGAGCGTTAGCACTTATATACTCAAACAAAGATCCACACTTATAATATCTATCTATCTATCTATCTATCTATCTATCTATCTATCTATCTATCTATCTATCTATCTATCTATATATATATATTATATATATATATATATATATATATATATATGTGTGTGTGTGTGTGTGTATTTGTGTGTGTGCGTGTGTGTGTGTGTGTGTGCATATATACATATATATATATATGTATGTATATATATATATAAATGTATGTATATATATATATATATATATATATATATATATATATATATATATATATATATGTATATATATATACATGCCAATATGTGTATGTGTGTGTCTGTATGTGTGTACACTAACATATCTTTTGAGATCAGGTCCTCAATGCCCAATTTCAGCCTGAGTAAAATAGTTTATATTTATGGAAACTTTAATGAAACATTTCCAGCTGCAATGGGAAACCACATTAAGTATTCACTTTTATCTCAGCGATTGTTGCTGCAGTACAATCTCTACAAAACACATTCCGAAACAAAGAGAACTGAAATTAGGCCTATGTAAAAGCGAAAACAAAATGAAAAACACACACACACATACATACACACATACAGACACACATACACGCACACACACACACACACACATGCGCACTCACATATGAACGCGCACACACATCATATCCATTATATATAAATTGCAAATGAAAGTCGATACGGAACGCACCAAAAAAAAAGTATTGATGCAGTTTAAAGTGACAGTTCAAAGGTCAAAGAATTGTATAACTAATAACTCATATTTTATAAAATTTTATTTACATTAAGATATAGGGTAGTTAAAATATTAATGGTAATGGATAAAAATTTCAATGTATAATTTCAGTGTATATATGTATGTGTGTATGTTTACACACATTATATATCTATCTATTTATCTATCTATCTACCTATCTGTCTGTCTGTCTATCTATTTATCTATCTATCAATGTTTGTGTTTATATATATATATATATATATATGTATATATGTGTATATATATATGTTTGTGTGTGTTTGTCTGCCTGTGTTTGTCCCCCTAGCATTGCTTGACAACCGATGCTGGTATGTTTATGTCCCCGTCACTTAGCGGTTCAGCAAAAAGAGACCGATAGAATAAGTACTGGGCTTGCAAAGAATAAGTCCCGGGGTCGATTTGCTCGACTAAAGGCGGTGCTCCAGCATGGCCGCAGTCAAATGACTGAAACAAGTAACAGAGAGTAAAGAGTATATATATATGTATGTATGTATATATACCCACTTACTTATGATATACATACAATTTCTTGTCTCTATCTATCTATCTATCTATCTATCTATCTATCTATCTATCTATCTATCTAGGGAGTATTCCTGGTTTTGTGAGCCGAGGAGCCGTAACACTGCTGAAGAAAGATCTAAACAAGGGAAATGTAATAGATAACTTTAGGCCCATCACTCTGCTTAATGCAGACTTGAAAATTTTGGCCAAGGTGCTAGCCAAGAGGTTGGCGCTTGTCATCGAGAAACTGGTCGACAAGGCGCAAACATGCGCCGTGCCAGGCCGGACCATCCATGACAACCTCCATCTGATGCGCTACATCATAGACAGGGTAGTTAACGAACCTGGCATGGGTGGGGCCCTGATCAACTTGGATCAATCAAAAGCCTTTGATAGGGTAGACCATCGATACTTGGAGGCAGTCCTGAGAGCGGCTGGTTTCGGTCCCGTCTTCCGCGGCTGGATAGCTGCCTTGTACAGAGGCATCCGTTCGGTAATTCGCGTAAATGGACATCTATCGAGACCTTTCGACATTGCACGTTCGGTCCGTCAGGGATGCCCCCTCTCGGCGCTTCTATACGTATTGACTCTGAGCCACTACTGCGGAAGCTGGCGACTCTAAGGGGCATCCCGCGAGAATTGGGATGCGGGACGAGCGTTGTCTGCATACGCGGACGACGTCACCGTCATAGTGTCTAGCCACGAGCACATCGAGCTGGTCGGCGAGACACTGAAAAAACTACGAAGCGGTGACAGGAGCGAAAATCAACCGGGAAAAGTCAGTGGGCTTGCGACTAGGCACCTGGAGAAGCAAGCCCATGCCGTCCACCAGCGCCTCCGTCGTGGGACGCTGGACCGACGGCCCGGTTGAGTTGCTCGGGGTCTGGTTCGGTCCGGACCTCCAAGTGGAGAAGAACTGGAACGAGATAACGAGTAGGGTGGTCACTCTCACCCGGCAATGGGCCGAGAGGAAACTGTCCCTAAAAGGTCGAGCGGAGTGGCGAACACGTACATCGCGTCCGTCATCTACTACCGCCTGACCGTCGTACCTTGTCCCGACCCTACCATCACCAAACTACAACGCATCCTCTTTCGCTTCTTGTGGAAAGGATGCGTCCCGATGGTCAGGCGATCCATTTGCTGTCAACACCGTTAAAAGGAGGGCTGGGCATGCCGGGTTGATGATGCGCAGACACGCGCTGAGACTGCGACATCTCTGGCTCTATGTAGACGACGGTGAACAGGTGTGGTCGCCGTTTGTGAGGCACGCTTTCCCGCAGCTCGTCTCCATGACCGAACTGCAGTCGTGGATCAAAAAGAGGCCGAGAGGAAGGGCGAATGGCACCGCGAGTGTCGCGTTGCTCTCAAGCAACTCTGCCGTCCTGGGTCGACCTTAAGTGACTTCAAAACAACCCAAAGCATTCTATAGGGGTTTAGTGGAGGGGAGGTACGACGACGAGCTCGGGGCGAACCTGGACGTCGACGAGGAGTACCTGACCCGCCTGTTCGGGACGACTTTCGGGCCAGGCCCATGGACAACTTCCAGAGATCCCTGGCCTGGCAGTGCTACCGAAGAAGCGCTACCCGTTCGGATAAGCTCTACAGACACGGCTCGAGAAAAACACGGGCCGACCTGCCCGAGATGCGGTCAGAGCGACGAAACCGTTCTGCACGCACTCGTTCAGTGTCCAACAATTTCCGACCTGTGGGCTTATGTCGAAAACTGCTGTCACGTGTGGGACGAGTCGGTTTATCAGCTGAGTCTATCGTCAAATTGTCACGCCTCCTTCCTTCAAACGGGAAGGAAGAGCTATTTTCATCATCCTTGTGGCTATGGCGAAAGAATGTATCTGGTGGACGCGTCTGAAAGGATTGGAGACAAACACTTTCCTCTCTGGTCAATCTCTCATCAACTTCTTCAAGTACCACTTGAAAAGGAAAGTGAGAGTAGAGAGGCAAGTTTTGTCTAGCGAATGTTTTAAAAAAAGATGGGTGAATGTAGCAAGAATGGCACGTATGAATGACGAAGCCACCTTGAGCATAGTCCTATGAACCAAAAATCGAAAACAGAGAGTTGCTTATTTGAAAAAAAAAAAAAAAAAAAAAAAAAGAAATATAAAATGTGACTTCATTGACCGAGGTTACCGTGGTCTTTTCCGCAGGCTTTTCTTTCCACGGGTAAACCTCACCTGTCCTCCCCTTTACACTTCATATTGACATTTCTGTGATAACGATCCTATTGATCATTTTTTTTCCTCTCCCCCCCCTTTTTTTTTTTAACCCCCCCTTATTTTTGTCCTCTTTCTCTCTTTTACGATCCCTTTTGATCGAACCTCCCCCTTCCTTTTTTTTTTTTTTATTTTTTTTTTTTTTAATACCTTCAAAAGAAAAGCTCTACCTTGTAATTTGTTCTATCTGTGTGCAGCCCTGTGTGGCTAATAAAGAAACATATCTATGTATCTATCTATCTGCAAAAAAGTTTCGAGACAGAAATTGGAATTCACGCAACACTTTATTCAGAATCACTACGTTCGTTTCGAGCCATCATGCACCGGTATTGTAGAAGTGATATGCTATATAATCAACCGTCATGCATCATATCTACAGATGCGTTATCTCAGGCGACTCTTCAAAAAGTACCTCGTTTTTTAGCATATTTCTTTGGCAATGTAGTTTTAGTTATTGTAGCATATTACCCGCCTCCAAAAGGCACTGTGTATGCGCCTATGTATCTTAATTTTTGCTACAAGGCCAGCAATTTTCAAGTCAATTATATCGACCTGTTACTTTATACTATTGCACCCGAAAGTGGAAACTCAAATATGGCGTTGGCGGTAATATATATAGGCGCAGGAGCGGGTGTATGGAATAAAATAACTTTGTTTTCTACACACACACACACACCCACAGGCGCCAGAGTGGCTGTGTAGTAAGTAGCTTGCTTACCAACCACATGGCTCCGGGTTCAGCTCCACTGCATGGCACCTTGGGCAAGTGTCTTCTGCTATAGCTTCGGACCGACCAAAGCTTTTTGAGTGAATTTGATAGACAGAAACTGAAAGAATCCCGTCGTATATACACACGCACACACGCACACACACACACACACACACACACACACACACACACACACACACACACACACACACACACACACACACACACACACACACACATATATATATATATATATGCGTGTATATGTTTGTGTGTCTGTGTCTGTCCCCTACCATCGCTTGACATATCGTCTATTTCGTCAATTGTATATGCGACTTTCTATAACCCTCTATAGGGAGCGCTATAACATGATGTTAAGTTGATGAAAAAAGGAACAATCTGAACGGATTAGAAACACTGATGAATTGTAGACCTTGCTATTAATTTTGATAAGAAACAACCTGTAAAACATAGGTTCTCAAAGTGGGTGCTGGTGGGCGTTGAGAACGTCCAGGTGGGCGCTGGTGTCGAAGGGGACGGTGTGGGGGACGGGCGCTAGAAAAAAAGGAGGTAATGGGAGGAAGGCAGTGGATTGGGTGACGCTATGAATTTATATTTTTATAGCATTGTATACAAATTATATATAAATTAGTAAAATATAAAATATATATTTATATTTAAAAAATATGGGTGGAGTGGCTGTGTGGTAAGTAGCTTGTTTGCCAACCACATGGTTCCGGGTTCAATCCCACTGCGTGGCACCTTGGGCAAGTGTCTTCTACTATAGCCTCGGGCCGACCAATCCCTTGTGAGTGGATTTAGTAAACGGAAACTGAAAGAAGCCTGTCGTATATATATATATATATGTATGTGTGTATATGTTTGTCCCCCTAGCATTGCTTGACAATCAATGCTGGTGTATTTATGTCCCCGTAACCTAGCGGTTCGGCAAAAGAGACCGATAGAATAAGTTCTAGGCTTACAAAAGAATAAATCCCGGGGTCGAGTTGCTCGATTAAAGGCGGTGCTCCAGCATGGCCGCAATCAAATGACTGAAACAAGTAAAAGAGGGTTGGTGAGGGTATTATGTGGCCATGAGGAGGGACGGTGGCCCCAAATTTTTGAGAACCTCCGCTGTAAACGATAAAACGTTTTCTCTTTTACAAATAATTTATTTCGTTTGCTGTACACCAGCGTTGTTGCTATTGACATCCAAGTATATTAGATTAACTGGTCATTGAAACTTGAAGACATTTGCGTAGGTTATGTTCTAGCTTCGTAAATAGAATGCAAACTGCGGATACTTTGACTGGAAATACGAACATCTTAACCTAAACGGCAAGTAGTGCAACCTGAAGCCAAGATGTAAAGTTCATATTCAGAAGCAACTGAAATATGTATAAATTTCATTTTGAGGTCGCTGCTAAACAGCTTACTGAGCAAATGAATCTAACAATCGGAAACTATACAATAGTTGGATATCTTTCTGACTTTATATGACGCATACATGGTTGGACGCACTATTAAGGAAAGATATATAGCTTTGGGAATCTTTAGTGCTAACTTCCACAGATATGAAAATCATGAAATTTAAAAATATACATAAATATTTCTGCGCATGAAATCACACTTATATATAATATATATAACGTGTGTGATATGCATATGTATAGTTTATAAATCTATATTATATATATATATATATATATATATATATATATCTATATTATATATATATAACATATATTAAATATTATATATATATAAACATATATATATATATATAGATATATAAACATATACATATACATATGCACACACGTTATATATATATATAGTATGATTACATGCGCAGAAATATTTATATATATATATATACACCATCATTCCATATGTATATCCGTGGATATAATGTATATGCATGTATATGTATACATATGCATGCATATATACGTATATGCCTATATGCATACGTATACACACGCACATACATATCGATAAATTGATATGTGCATACGTACACACACACACACACACGCACGCACATACACACACAGTGTAGTGATGGAAACCCAAAAACAATGTAGTATTTCGTAGCTCGTTGAAATATTTGTGAAATCCTAAATCGCTAAAGTTGTTGCTAACCTGTTGAGTCATTAAGTTCTACTCCACGGGGATATGTGAAACTGCATTATATCATTAGCAAGCGAAAAGGATTGAATACAGCACCATAGTGCTTTGCATAACGGTTGAGAAAACACCTTAAGATCATCACTAAATCATTATTTCACGTGAAGAAATATCGGCCTACACATGACAAATTTTTAACAATGGTTGAAATCATAGATTTATTTTAAATTCATGCATGGCGTATTTCTAACTGCTGATATGTAAACAGAAATATTACAAACGTTGAGAACTACGATATTTTGAATGGGAAGATTTCAAACAAAAATCTCATTTCGTTAAACGAACACATATATGGTATTTATAAACTCCAGTGCATGTACACATATCAGGTATCTGAATGTGTCCATGAGGGTTTCTCTACATCATAGATTGAACTGTTAGAAATAGCACTCAACACGGACTGAAACTCACCTTGAAACGGCTTATTATATATTTATATGTGTGTGAGTATGTGTGTGTGTGTGTGTGTGTGTGTGTTGTGTGTGTGTGTGTGTGTGTGTGTGTGTGTGTGTGGTGTGTGGTAGTGTGTGTGTGTGTGTGTGTGTGTGTGTGTGTGCGTGTGTATTTGAAAATTAATTTCTTTAATTTTTTTACAAATTTTATACAGAACACCTTAAAGATTAACCATAGGAAAGTTCACGAACGAATATGAAACACAAATTGTAAAAATGTACTATCAAAACCGACAATCAATAATTCTAACTAAATGAGAATATCATTGCCATTACAATGTGAGAGATTCTGCAAGTGAATCAATGATTAGACGTTTCATCGGTCGTTTTGAGGGACAGGATTCAGTAAGCGACCTTTCACGAACTGGCAGACATCGTATCAATAGAAGACTCAAGTATATCAACGTGAAGACGGTCTGCAGAGACGTCGCTCCGACGTATACTGAAAACCTTGAACATTTTTCCGTATATAATCCAGTTGGTGCAGTAAGTGAAGCCACCAGATTATGCCCACAGATTGTAATATGCAGTTAGATTTCAAGAACTAGCAAGAGAAAAAATCCCGAATTTATCCGAAAGCTTATTATATCAGATGAAGCACATTTTCATTTAAACGACTTCATTAATGAACAAAACTGCTGGAGTTGGGGTTCGGAAAACCCTAGGGCAATTCACCAAATGGAATTGCATCCTCTTAAGTGTACGGTCTGGTGTGGGGTGATATCAGAAGTGATATGTTTCCGAAGACGATGATAGGAAACCTGTCATTGTTACAGGGGATGAATACAAGTCTATGATCGAAAATTTAATACTTTCAGGGGATCGAAATAGACCTGACACATGGTTCTAAAAGGAAGAAGCCATCTCTAACACAGCAAGGACCGCAATCCAACTGCTCAGGCATATTTTTGAGGGAAGAAAAATTTCCAATGATTGTGGCATATGCTGGTTATTGCGTTTTCCAGATTTGACTACATCTTATAGATCTAATCAAGGAATCAATTTATGATACCAAACCACAGATACGTCAACAGCTTAAGAACAATATTCAGGTCGAAATCAGAGTACTGGAACCTGAAGCATTAAGGACTTTCACGAAAAACACACTAGAAAATACATGGTTGTGCGAAGTAGAAAATAAACACCATTTACGAGATGTGATTTTCCATAAGTAGTCTAAATTTATTTTCTGTAAATACTGTATATGGTACTACGGTATTGTAAATTTAAAACAAAAAATAAATGATCATTATTTACATTCGACGGATATTTGTCCTCATCTTGTTTGTTGTTACCACAACGTTTCGGCTGATATACCCACCAGCCTTCTTCAAGTATCTTGGGGGAAATTTCGAACCTCGTTCTCATTCCCAAGGTATTTTTCGATGTTATTATTATTATCGTTCAGGTCACTGCTTGGAATCGAACTCGGAATCTTGGGGTTAGTAGCCCGCGCTCTTAACCACTATGCCCGTAAGCAATTAGGAAGTGAATTTTAGGGCTTATAAATCTAATATCATTTTTGTCCTTCCTTAATACTGGTTCCCATATGATGCTCATATCTGCACTCGGTCTGCTTAGGAGGTTGTTGTGTCCTAGCATATGTGCTGCTTCTTTTGGTTTTCGTATTTTCCAGTGATCACCTC
>NW_021832680.1:0-30079 GCF_006345805.1 Octopus sinensis | reverse complement strand
AAAGAGTTGGCATATGCAACCTGATCACCTCTGCCGATCAAACTCCCAACCCATGCGCTCCCATCGCGACACTGATTCTGCAGAACTGGGTTGGGTATGAAAACCAACTTTAAAGTATAAATATCGATGTTTTTGAATCAGCAATGTTTGGTTAAGTCCTATTTGGGTGAAAAATCAATTAACTGATTCCTTATGGGGTTTTCCATTTAATCAGAATAAAAAAAATTGATAAACCGATACCTTATAGGACTTCTCACTAAAATTGGCTACACTATATTCCAACGTCTACCAATTTTGATGTATTTTGTTCAAACTTGATGCGAGCATTACTTAGGACTCATGGGATCTTTGAATGCTTTTAGTTCTCCAAAAACAAAAAAAACAAAAAAAACGATGAGTGGAAAAAATCAATAAACCGATTCCTTATGGGATTTCCCAATCAAATTTTCTGCAAAATTTCACCCAAAAGTTTACCAATTTCAACGGATTTCATTCAAATTTGACATCGACGTTACTTAGTTTGCTTTGAAATAAAGAGCTTGATTAGCTTAATAATCCTAACTTAATCCCAAGCAAAGCCAGGCTATACTGCTAGTATATATTATATATATATATATATATATATATATATATATATATATATATATGTATATTGTGTGTGTGTGCCCCACCATCATTTGATGAGTGGTGTTCATGCATTTATGTCCTCATAACTTAAAGTTCAGCAAAAAAATCTGATAGAATAAGTACTAGGCTTAAAAAAATAAGTACTGGGGTCGATTTGTTCAACTAAAACTCTTCAAGACAGTATCCCAACATAGCCATAGCTGAATGACTGACACAAGTAAACAATAGAAGAAATTGTTTCAGCTTTTCTCTCCATTAGATATATTTGTAACCTTATAATAGCTATCATATTATAATCTTCTAAGTGTAGAAAATCTCTGACTCCTTGTATTCATGATATATATTCTCTGCCAGATTTGGTGACTGTACTGTCATTATTTTCTGTTTTATTTGTTTTATTCTTTCTAATTTCTTTTTGACTATGCTGTAACTGCAACTTTACAAAGCCTCTAGATAATTTACACCAAGTATATTTTTCAGTTTTTACTTTTAAAAATGTAGAATTTTGTAACCTGTTTTCTCATTGTAGTCATTATTTCTTAAATATTTGTGGATTTGTTAACAAGTTGTTATTTAAAGTAGCCTTGACACATTTTCTAGACCTGCATCACATTTCCCTCTTGTATCCATATATCATCTCCAGAAATGTTTCTAGATTGTCATCTTCAACATATATCAAAACATTCATGTGAAAGAGACAGGTTTCACTATATAGCATGCCTTCATTCAGTCTGGTTTAGCATGTTGATTAACAGTATTAGTGCCAGATAAGACTTCATTTTATATTTCCCCCTTTTACTTGAAGCTCTGTGATTTCCTATTTTCTCCTGATGTATTATTATTGATGCTAGCCAATTTTGTTTAGAATGCTTTCTTCACTTGAGTTAACCATTTAAGTAGTATTTATGATTTATGGTTAGTTTATTAATAGGGTAAATATCTTTTAAGGTATTGGGGAAGAGGGTGCTTTCTTTTGTGGTCTATAGATTTTGTATGATTTAATGTCTATCAATTTTATTTCATGTTCTTTTTGTGCACCCATGCCTGAACTAAAATATCATTGTTGATGTCTCATCACTTTCTAAGTTCACCTTTACTTTATCTTCCTATAATATTAACAATAAATTCCAGTATTAACTGAGTGTTGATTTAATCAACTATACATTTCTAATTTAAATTTGTATTCATGCAAGACATTACTATTATTGCTTCAGAATGTTACATTCTTCATGTGCCATGCCTCATTCAAATACATAATCTGCTGTATTTGAATGCTATCTATATATATAAAACTGAGAATGTGTGTCTGTCTGTCTGTCTGTGTGTTTCCCTAAAACTTGAGAACACAACCAATTTCATTCAAATTTTACACATGCCTTATTTAGGGTCCATGTAGTTTCATGGGCAAAAAAAATGTTCAACTTCTTGCTTAGGGCAAGCCCATAGCAATATCATATCTTCTCCACTATTTCAGTATTACGTGTTAAAAGTGAAACAAAAACATTTCTCTATTTTATGTCAGATACTTTCACTTTAACAATAAAAATTAGAGATAATAATAACAATTGAATTATATGTAGTAAGTAATAAATAAAATCAAACTAAATTAAATCGTAACATAGCAATTAAAAGTAAAAATAGCAATTGGTATAAAATTGCATCAATGACTCAAACTTGAATAAGTGGTTTCACATGAATGGGAATAAATTAAAAATAAAATTAGTGTGCAGAAATGGAATAGTCCAGATGGAGCTGTACACATACCCTTTACCACGGCTTTTACATTAGATTATCTGCTAATTAGCTAGCATTAAGTATCTATATGAAGTTTGGCTGTATGTAATAGTGAACATCCGCTTCTACTGAGTACTGCTGTTGGTTTATTTATTATACATAAAGGACTATAGCTTCAACTGCGTACTGCTTTTCGATTCACCGTAAGGTTTGTTGTTATTATTATTACAGTTTAACTATTGTTATCACGTTTGTTGGTTCCTCATAAGGGAAACGTGTTGCATTTGTTAAATAATTGTAAACCGTAACCCTTCCCCTTTGGGAGAAGGAGCTTTGGTTATTGTTTAAAAATTGAATTGTGTCCCTGTTTGGGGAAATTGACAATATTTTCACCGTTTATACGGAAGCATTTTTGTTAAAATGCCTTCAATAGAAGAAAATCCAAAAATGAATTTCATTGCAGCCGTCGGCGGGCGCAAACTCATTAAAATAAAAATGGAAGAAATACAAGCCTATTTCGGATTGATCACCGACAAAGACGGTGAATCTAGGATAACACCACCAAACGAAATAAAAAATTAAATTAAAGAAAAGACTATTGTCTATAAAGTATACAATGTAGAGAAAAAAAAAGATTTGAACACCTGGAGGAAAGCACCATCGAAAAGTGTCTTGGTGCGACTATGAAAGATATCTAATCAGAGACGGTAAATTCGCCACAATAGAAGCAAGGTTCGAGTCAACGGAGCGTGCAAGGGAGTACTCGACTCGAACCTTGCAAAGTGGAAATATTTTATTTTTACCTTTATATCTGGCGCTATGATCCAGCAACGACGGGTCATAATGCTAGTATGTTATAATCCTTTCCACTGTAGGCATGAAGCCTAAAATTTTGGTGGGTGCAAGTTAGTCAATTACATTGGCCCCACTTACTAACTGGTACTTATTTTATCAATCCCAAAGAAACTGAAGGCAATGTAAACCTCAGCAGCATTTAAACTCAGAATGTAAAGCCAGAAGAAATGCCACTAAGCTTTTTGTCCAACACAAAGAATTCTGCCAGCCTCTCAACTTAATGTTATATGTAATAATGTGGATAAACTTGATATATCTTTGTTTCTTTATTTGATGTATTTTTTCTTTATTATTGTTCTTAGTCCTAGTATACCTACAGGAATTATTTGTGTTTCTGGTTTTCGTATCTTATTTGTTTCTATTTGTAAATCTTCATACTTAAACAATTCTTTATCTCTTCAAATTGAATATACTTGTAATTCAAAGAGTTGTCTTACGTTTATTACTAGTCTCTTTCACAGGAGGGTTTACTCTAATCTATCAGCACCCACAAATATTGCCTGCAATGTTTGTTTGTACCAACTGCTTTCTATGCCAATTTCAAAGTGTTGGCACTGTCACCTATGTGTTCGCTTTAATATGTTTGTTGCTGTACTCAGATTTAGCTAAACACCAGTAATTTTTTATAACTTTTGGTGGGCAGGTTCTGATCTTGTGCTAGAACCATTTCAAAGGAAGTTGTTAAACATGAATTTTGGAGCCAGTAGTATAATTCTTGTTGGCCTCCTGTTTCTCTTGTAATTTCCTTGATTCTTATATCAAATTCTTAAATGGCTTACAAACACCTTCCACGCTGCAATTGTTTTCATTCCAGCACACGATCTCAGATCAAATCACTTGCTATGCAAGTACATATCCGTAATTATATCAAATTGTAATTTGTCATCGTCAGTTTACAAATTTTCTACTTGCATTTTTGAAGTTTTCATACTTTTTTTATGTCCATGTTTTTCATGTTAGCATGGGCTTGACAAATATATTATTGAGACATTGTTTTACAGCTGAATGCCCTTCTTATTACTAACCTTTAACTGTTTTTCAAGTAAGGTATCTTTTATTCTTTGTTTCAAATGGCACAAAAGTAGTTGACAATTTGTTGACAGGGGAAATGATAATATCACAGCTTGTAGCACAGCAATATAGTAGTGCATGCAGACACATACACAACTATACAAAACACATACATATGTACATTCATCTTTAAAATTGTCAGTCAATTGCAGGTTTATATTTTTCTTCATCGTTATCAACTTATCAACAGTAGTTCTCAATTTATAAAATTGTAGATCTAATTGTCATTGTTAAATTTTTAGGATTGTGAAACAGTGTGTTTTAGAGAACTGAGATGTCATTGGAAAGAAGTGTATTTAGAATAATGAAGGCACATGCACCATTACTGTGGAAGGCAAAAAAGTGGCATGGATGTGCTTTTATTAGATCCTGTTCAATGTAGAAAATGCATAGAATAAAGAGAGTTTACTTCATGCTGACCTTACAGAGGAACCAGCATTTCAAGTTGACAGATAAAATGATCAAGGGAATAAAGGGTGAAAAAGGAGCTGGTTCATCAGGGATGGATCAAAATACTTAGTTAGGCCAGATACATAATTATATCAAGTAATACAAGAAAGGTATCATACCTTGTAACTGGTATTGCAGTATCATCACAAACTGTTGCAAAGGCAAAGGAGATGGCTTAGAGAGAGAAAATTATAGAGGAATCTAACTACTTGAACAGGTTATAAAAGAAACCGAGAGCCATAGCGCAATTGATTCATAACAGAGTAAATATAGATGAAATGCAATTTGGTTTCATAGCCAGAAGAGGTGCTGCAGTAGAAATACTGCAGTTCATTTCCAATCTTCTGTGAAAACTTTTCAGGCCGTGGGAAAATACTGTCTCGCTTGGAAACAAATGAGAGTTAGCAAGAGAAAGGATGTCCAGCTATAGAAAATTTGTTGCAACAAATTCATTCTGACCTATGCAAGCATGGAAAAGTGGACATTAAAATGACTAAGCCAACCTCACCATCACATCACCTTACATGTCCCCAAGTGGAATCCGATCTTTTCATCATCACAGCACACACTCCTCTGGGTTACTTCTATTGCCACCCTTCATCTCTTACCTTTATTTTACTACCTACCCTTACACCTCTAGGATATCTTCTCTGCACCCACCTATTCCCCCCCCCCCCCATTTCTCTTTCTCCATGCTCTCTTCTGCTCTTCCTCATCATTCTGGAAAGTACTTCCATGGTACCCTCCGGCATCTTTTTTCCTTTCATCCTCTAATTTCTTCCCCTCAACTTCTCTTCTCCCTCAATACCTTTTCTCATCTTTCCCCCTCTGACTTACCACCAGACTTCACTTCATTAACTTATTATTCCTCTCCATCCTAGTCTATTGCTACCTTCCTGTCCCCTTTCCCTCATCTTGTCTGTCCATACTTGCCCCTTATAATGTCACCACTGTCTCTAATCCCTTTCCTTTCCTTTGTTCTTTACCAAACTCCCATCTTATTTTCTTACCTAGAATTGTTGATCCTTTTACCTTGGATCATTGCCCCATTCTCTTCTGGCCTCTCTCAGTTATAGAGGCCTCTTTAAGCTCTTAATGCTGGTACTATGAAGAAGACACCTAGAGCTTTCTGTAAAGTGGTTGGCATTAGGAAGGGCATCCAGCCATATAAACCATTGGTGCATAATGTCATCCTCCAACTCATCAAACTCATTCCAGCTGTCCACTCCATGCAACATGGAAACCAGCTTACCATGATTAAGACAGCGACTTCCAGAATCTGTAGTGTGTCATCAAATTACTTTACAGTATTTAGCTGCATTCATTCTGGGTTCAGTTCTTGCCTTTTATCCTTCCAGTATCAGGAAAATAAAGTATTTGTCTTGCACTGGTGTTTATTAGGTTGACTGTGTTCTTTTCCCAGAATGTGCCTTCATGCCAATATAAGAAATTATTCATCATCATCATTGTTTAACCTCCGCTTTCCATGCTGGCATGGGTTGGACGGTTTGACTGAGGACTGGCGAGCCAGATGGCTGCACCAGGCTCCAATCTGATATGGCAGAGTTTCTACACCTGGATGCCCTTCCTAACACCAACCACTCCGAGAGTGTAGTGGGTGCATTTACATGCCACCGGCATGAGGGCCAGTCAGGCAGTACTAGCAACGGCCATGCTCAAATGGTGTTTTTTACATGCCACCTGCACAGGAGCCAGTCCAGCAGCACTGGCAATGACCTCCCTTGAATGTTGTGTTTGACGTGCAACCAGCACAATTGCCAGTAAGGCAACGCTGGTAACAATCACGTTCGCATGGTGCTTAGTACATGCCACCAGTATGGGAGCCAGTCAGCAGCCCTGGCAATGATCACACTCGGATGATGCTCTTAGTGCTCCACTAGCTCAGATGCCAATCAAAAGGTGCTGTCATCAAATTTGATTTCGATTTCACTTACCTCAACAGGCCTTCGCAAGCAGAGTTTAGTGTCCAATGAAGGAAAGGTATGCATAAGTGGGCTGGTTACACCACTGGCTTAGGCCATGGGTTATGGTCTCATTTGGCTTGCTGCATCTTCTCAAGCACAGCATATTTTCAAAGGTCTCAGTCACTAGTCGTTGCCTCGGTGAGGCCTAATGTTCAAAGGTCATGCTTCACTACCTCATCCCAGGTCTTCCTGGGTCCACCTCTTCCACAGGTTCCCTCAACCGCTAGGGTGTGATACTTTTTCACACAGCTATCCTCATCCATTCTAACCACATGACCATACAAGCGCAGTTGTCTCTCTTGCACACCACATCTGATGGTTCTTAGGTAAATAGTAACTTTAAAAAAAATTTTTTTTAAGAAATTTATGAAAGGGTAATTTGTATTTATCTTTACTTGCCTACTTACCTGATTTACTATTTCATGTTTGTCTTTTCTTTATTTTTTTTTTAACTCTTGAGCTAAAACTCTTAGCTAATTAAAATCACATCAATAATGAGGAAACAGAATCGTTTGCTTAATTATCAATTCTAGTCTAGAAAAGCATTGAAATGATCATTAAGCTAATAAGTCATTCCCTTTTCCCCAAGGTAAAATTTTAATTAATTAAATTTTTTTTGGCTTACAGCATTATATTAGTACTGACCTTAGTATTTGGTTTTCATGCAGAGTATGTCCCTAGGTAATAAGTCTTTCAATCAACTATAGCATTTTAAAAAAATAAGATTTGAAAGTAATAAAGAAATCGGTATTGTTATCTTGTGGAGGATTACTTACAGTGGTCATGTACATAATATGCTTCTCTTTTAACTGAAGAGTTGCAAGTTGATATCTTGTGGTGTGTAGTGCTCTATATTGCAGTTGAGCATGAGGTTTTGGTTGTTGAAGTATGGAAATCAAACTCTCCTTCTACATTTCAATATAATATTAGATCTTGCAGTCAGATTCTCAACAACCATGACACTACAAATTCTACTAGTATGTTTTTATCTTCCATGCCATCAGACAATTAAAATATATCATTATTATTCTATTAGTTAATAGAGAGATGTGTTATGGTTTGGTGACAAGTCTCCTCAAATTCCAAGAATCTTTCTTTGGATTCTTTCAGAATATAGGATTGTATTTCTCTACAGATCAACAGTGCAAGTATCAATTCCAATATCTATCAATCCCTTAGGTAGCAGTTTGAGTGTTTTGCCAAATGCACTAATTACTACAGGAATAATCTTAGTCCTAGTCTTCCACAATCTCTTCATTTTTCTGACTAGGTTCTGATATTTCTCAATTTTTTGCAATTTCTATGGTATCCACTATATTATCATATAGCATTGCACTTTTTTTGTTTTTCTTTTTTGTCCTATGTAACCATATCCAGTCTCCTTGTTTCAATAGTATAGTTAGTCTTTATGGGGAAATCCCATGAAATCTTGTAATTCTTATTCTCTATCACAGCCTTTGGCTTGTGTTCATACCACTTTTGTGTTACTTTCAATTCACACACTCGACAAACATCCCAATGCACACTTTCACCTACATAGTCATGCTTGCTCTTATATTCTTTTATTTTAGCTTACTACATTTGCTCAAGAGATGGTTGATACATTATTTTTAATTATCATTATTATTATTGTTATTATACCATGTATAATATCATTTCATTATATGTAAACCCCTATGCTTTATTGTATTGTCCCCCTCATCCTTTGCCCTTCTGGCAAATAAATGAAATCAATATTATTATTATCATTATTATTATTATTATTATTATTATTATTATTATTAAAACAGTGAATTGGCAGAATCATTAGCTTGCTGAACAAAATGCTCAGCTGCATTTCGTCTGTCTTTAAATTCTAAGTTCATATGCCTCCAGGGTTGACTTTGCCATTCATCTTTTCAGGGTGCATGAAAATACCAGTCAAGCACTGAAGTTGATGTAATTGACTAGCCCCTCTACTCTCAAATTTTAGGCCTTGTATCTATGATAGAAAGGATTATTACTATCATGAAGACAGCAACCTGGCAGAATTGTTAGCAAGTCAGGCAAGTTGCTTAGCAACATGGAATTTCGTCTCTCTTTGTGTTTTGAGTTCAAATTCCACTGGGATCAATTTTGCCTTTCATTCTTTCAAGGTCAATGAAATAAGTAACAGTTGACACTGCTGTCAATCTAATCAACTCCCCGCACCAAAAAAGGGATAAAATTTCAGGCCTTATGTCTATGGTAGAAAGATTATTATTATTATTGATTCATCTTTTGATATAATCCTCAGTGCCTTGTGGCAAATAAAAGAAATCATTGTTATTGATTACATTAGCAGGCACTGTGATGGGAAAGTAAGCTGTGAGTGAATAATGATAATGATTATAATAATAATAATAATAATAATAATAATTTTTATGTCCACTGTCTGATCCACTGTGCATATCAATCAGAATTTTTGTGCAACCAAATCTCCTTCTTGTCACCATCCCTCACCTGTTTCCAAGCGAGAATATTTCTTAATGGCTGGACATGTTTCCAGAGAAGACTGGAAATGAAAGACACCACTTGTATGATGGTAACACCTGTTTACAACTGTATGATGTCAAGACAAGAAGATATACATATGTGTATGTGTGTGTGAATGTGTGTGTGCATGTGTGCTTGCTCAACAGGCTTTCAGTTTCTGTCTATCAAATCCATTCACAAGGCTTTAGTCAACATGGACTATAACAGAAGACGCTTGCCTAAGTTGTCATGCAGTGGGACTGAACCTGAAACCATGCAGCTGCAAAGAAAACTTCTTAACCATGCAGCCTGTGCCATTATAATAATGGCAATGGATCTCAGAGCATTACCACTCATTCCAGTCTTTTTTTGTCATCTGAAACAGACAACAATAGAGAAAAGTCATCTTTACTGTGTGCAACATGTTTTTACATAGTTTCTATGGCTGTAGACCTTCCCTAGCAGCAATTATTTTACAGCCTAGACTGGATGCAGTTTATGTTGCCACCAGCACTAAAATATATGTTTCCTACAATAGTAATAAATCCCTTTTAACCTAAGCTGTCTGTGTTCATTCTTTCATAAGCATATCCTTTTGATTTGAATATTTTTATTTGAATTGGTTCACTTCATATTTAAATAAGAAACCATATTGTTGCTGAAAAAAGAATAGGATGGAGGAAGTTCAGAAAGCTAATACCTCTGTTGGCAAAAGAAGAACTCCCTCTCAGAGTGAGAGGCAGATTGTATGATGCATGTGTATGAATGGTTATATTCCATGGTAGTAAAACATGGGTTCAGAATGCAGAAGATGTGCATAGACTAGAGAGGAATGAAGCTAGGAATCAGATGCACATGCAGAGAGAAGACTATGTTGGTTTGGACATGTGATATATCTAAATGTAGACAGCAGTATAAAGTGGATGGCACCTGTGGAAGAGGGAGTCCCAGAAAAACATGGGATGAAGTAGTGAGGACCAATCTCAAGATATTGACCTTCATGGACAAATGGACCGAGATGTCTGGCAATATGAGGTTCTTCAGAAGACCCACCCACCTCAGCAAAACTGCAAGAGCTGAGTGTCCCACCTACATGAAACAAATTTTTCATACACCCTACCCCAGTAAGCCAAACTACATCTCCTCTTCTTAACATTTCCTCTTTTACAAGCACTACACTTATCTCTCCTCCCCATCCCCTTCTGCTGTCCAATCCTGTCCTCCCTTTAAATTATGTTGTGCAACGAAAATTTTAATAAGTCTTGAAATAATTTTAAGCTGTATTAAAATCTTTGTTATTAAATGGCTAGAATGGCTCTCCCACAATACAGTTACTGATAATATGGAGTTGGCTTGTTGTCATATATCTGTGCCTACTGCATGTTAACATTTTTATACAGCAAATTGTCTATTCCATGTCAAGAATTTAGAGATGATGAAGTGATTACAGGGAATTAATTTAGAAAGAATTAAAGTATTTATAACAATTCACTGAGTGGTGTCATGAGGAAGAAAAGAATTCTAGCATTTCACACAGAACTCTTCTTTCTTAAAACTTTAGACTCTTTCCTTTCTTGTAGCAACATAATTTATTTCACTTTGTGTACTTTCTATTTATTAACACAGGCTGATTTCCTCAAATTCTACTATTTTACTGATTTTATAACAGCGTATTCAAATATGACAACCAAGAAAGAAGTTATGTCATCATCATTAATTATTGAAATTTCTATTTTTCTTCTTTTTAATAAGTATTTGAAATGGTTTCATTCTTGATTCCCTTGTTATTATGGTGTTATCTTCAGTTTAACTAAAGAGATAATTTAACTATGGATAGGAAGTAATACCAAATTTCAGTTTCTTTGGTTGGGATAAATTATGATGGTATGATAAAAATCAAGATTAAATGTATAAGATTCTTTTTGCCATTCAAATATATTTGCCATTAAATTGAAGTTTTGGTTGTTTTTCAAGAAGTCTTGATTGCCTTGTTCTAAAAGCTAACTTTTAGATCTATGACTTAGCTTGCCATTGTTAAAATCTTTTAATGTTGGAATTTAGAATAAGAATGATTTAGTTTGTCTAGCCTAAATATTATGTGAGAACTAGTGCATGGATTTCAGAAACACTCATACTTTTAAGATGTTTTTATTTAGTTCAACATTTCACACATCTAAATCCTAATTCTCCTGAATCAATGTTGTTGACAGCCTCATTTTCATTACTATTTTGAGAACTAATTTATTAGCTATTAGCTTTGTTTTAAGTATTTAGGTACTAATTATAGCTCTATTAATAGTCTATGTGTATTAGTTTCTATTATAACACTTAGATTTTTTTTTCTTTACAAAGGGATGTTATCCAAATCCCTTTATGTTATTGTTATGTGTATCAACCTCAGAGGTATGAAAAGAAAATTCGAACTCAGGAGTATAATTTTAGTGTAATTTGAACTCAGAAGTATAAAGTAATGAACAAGATATGAGTGTCTAGTTCAACTATTTAAATAGATCATGGTATCTATTGCACTTTGAACTAAACATCTACAAATTGATAGTCCTGGATTAAATTTGACTATTTTTCATCTACTGTATTTTTACACTGTTCTAATATGTTTATATTAAATACCTTGCTTACTAAATGTAATCTATTCACATTATTATAAGTGAAATTTCTAAATTTTTTCCTTATATATACACAGATGCTTACACATTTTCATCACTTTTAAAAATTTTTGCCTAACTCTCATGTCCATCTGCCCGTCTCTTATTTCTCTCATTCCATTTGTGCTATCTCACATGTATAGGTTGAACCAAGTAACTTATTTGAAGTAGAATTTTCATGACCAGGTACCATATCTTACCTGTTATTTAAATAAGAAACTTTTTTTTATTCCACTATTTTAAGAGCACAAAGTTATGGACTGTAATATTTACTAGAGATGCATATATAAAACCACTTTGAGGATTTTTTTTTCATTCATCTAAGATCATGCAAGTAGTTTAAATGATACCTCTCAGGCACATGCATGCGTGCGCGTACACACACACACACATGCATGCATGCACGCACAAGTTTCCATACCAATTTCATCTACCGAATTTGCTCACATGGCATTGGTTGGTCTGGGGCTAAAGTAGAAAATGTTTTGTACAGAGGGGCTGAACTTGAAACTTTGTGGAGTGAAACAAACTTCTTGGGCACAAATACACAAACACGTGTGTGTGCATGCATACATGTATATTTAGGACCAATCAAAATTGTCTCTTTGTGTAGACATTGTGTACTGATTGTAAACAAAGTCCCCGTTCATACAAAAACAGTGATTTGTTTGTAATCTGTGGAAACATATCTAGCCATTGAGCTCTTCTTATCTGAAGGACTAAGGGAAATATTATTTTGCTTCGAAACAGGTGAGAGGTGGTAACAGAAAGAGCATCTGATAGAATATCTGCCTCAACGAATTTTGTTTGACCCATGCAAGCATGGGTAGATGTTAAAACTATGACACTAGTAACAAGACAGCTGCTAGAGTTGTCAACACAAATACAGCTATGAGGTTAAGAAGTTCACTTCACAATCACATGGTTCTACAGTCAATCCCATTGTACAGTACCTTGTCAGTGGAATTTGATATGCATAAAATGTACAGAAGCTTTGTGTGTGTATGTGTGTGTGTGTGCGTGCACGTGCGTGCATGTATGCATGCGTGCGTGTGTGTCCACTGGTGATCCTGAGCATCATTTAAATTAACATAAGTGCAAAGTAATATGAAATGAAATACTGCGTATTTATTTTCCCTTCTCTCTCTGGAAGCTTTTTTTAATTCATTAAAACTCTTTCAATTAAGCAAAACAAAAATAAAGAATGATGAGTAACATTATTTGTCATTCAAAAGAAGTAAATAACAAACGTAAGTGATTTACAGTTATGATATAGAAGTTTTATCATTAAAATCTTCTTTTAATTAACTTATCAACTGACTAAATTGAATAAGTTATTGGACTCTGAAGTTTGATTGAATGATATCAAAACGTTATTGTTCTTTTTTTGCTATCCCTTTTTTCCTTTTGTTATATTTAATTAGAAAAATAACAATAGAATCAGTACAATTCTTTCTTGATAACTTTCAGTTCTTCTAGACTGACTTTATATAATTTTTTAGAAGGAAATATTTTTTACATTTAAAATACATGGTAAGATAATTTTACAAATTTTATAGCAGTATTCAAAATTTATAGATGTTTATCATGATTATTAATATTAAATATTAGGTCTTGTTTTGCTTCCTGCTTGTAACTACTTTATTTGAGCTACAAATGTTCTCGGCAAAGATGTATACATCAAAACATTCAAATTGTACATGTATCTATATGTATGTGTGTATTTGACCATTTTAATTACTACATTTCTATGTTAGTATGAATTAAATGAATATATTATCAAATTGTTTTACAATTGGATGCCTTTGCTGCCACTAATTTTTAACTGTTTTTCAAGTAAGGGTTACCTTATTTCACATGTCTTTGAAGGCTTGAAACCAATGGGCAACCAATTGACAGGAGAAATTACAGCAATGTCACTGCTTGTAGCTTGTGCAATTTCCAGAGAAATGCAAACATAAACATTCACACATACACAAACACGGATTTATTTCAGTTTTCTTCTCTCAAATTCACCTACAAGGATATGTATGTATGTATGAATGAGTGGGTGAACTTTTCAAAAGACAGTAACACTTGGTACTTTCAGTTGAAGAGAGCAAATCTTTTTTTTTTTTTAGTTTTTTACTTTCTTTCCTCCTCTTTGCTCTGTATATTCTCTCTTTCAGTTATTCAAACAGTCAACAGACCATGTTGATTATCCATCAACTCCTTGATTAAACTTTTGTTATTGCTTGAAGGGTTGTACCACTAAAAAAATGTAGCCTGTGAAAAACATTTTTGTGTTACTTATTAATAAGCTATTTTGCATTTTCTAAAACGTAGTAGTGTATATATGTAAAACATATTCGTTAGTTCAATTTGAAGAAACCTATATCATTTATTTGTTCACCATCAAATGACAAACACCTAAATGCAGTTATTTAAGAAATCATTTTCTTTTATCTTTTATTATTACATATGTTAACGTGCTTAGGAGATTATATAGTAGATAATACACCTTTCTGATTAGTACTAATATACAATTATTCACAAGTTTTCTACTATATATGTAGGTAAACTGGTGATAGTTAGATTTAAGTGTAACGAGGCCATTTTATATATGTGTATATTTATGCATATACGTGTGTGTGTGTGTGTACTCACCATTTTAATTTCCCCTTTCTATGTTTGCATGTAATAGACAGAATTTGTTAAAGTGAATTTTCTAAGGCTGGATACCCTTTCTGTTGCCAGTAGTCAGCTGTTTCCAAGTAAGGTAATATTTCCCCTTGTCTCAATAAGCTTTCATGGAAGACTGGGAAAGAATGACACTGTCTGCATGACAGAGGCATTTGCTTACAACTATTGCGCAGTGGTCATGTGGAAGAAAAAGCAAATTTGTTAATTAACTGAATAGCTTTCTTTTGGTTATGTTTTTGTGTGTAGAAACAGTAGAGTCCAAATATATCAGTAGTAGTCCTATGTGAGCAACACTTGTGTGACTGCTCAATGCAGACATACATATTTCTGCTATGTATAATAGTTTACTTTTTGTTCTCTTTAGACCATGATTGTGGTCTAGAATATTCATCTTGAAGAATTTCATGCTATATCTGAGGAAAGTAATACTTAATTCTTTCAATTATTTTTATTTTTACTGAGCATTTAAATTTTTTTCTTTCTTTCTTTTTTTCTCTTAGGAAACAGAGACAACTGATCTGGATTTACCTGATGACGATGAACTGGCAGAAGCCTTTGATATGCACTCTCTGATTATTTCCAGTCTTAACACAGATGAAGGTCATCTGGCCACTGCTGATGAGGTCATTAATGAAATAGAGCACATGATGCAGGTAAGTTATAATTGCTTCCTCCAAATATCAGCTTGAGAAATTATATAATTAATAAATGCATATGATTAAGAAACATAATTAAAACATATGTTCAATACAAAATCATTTACTTGGCAGAACCTATTTTCTACATATATTTTTTTCCTGGTGGAATTAACATGTTTTTTTAGATTAAGACATTTGTTTGTAAATTATTCAAATATACCTATGGTCTTCATATTCTTATGATTTACTAACCTACATGCTAAGTCTTCTCTCCCTGTTTCTTCTTTCACTGCTAGTTTGGAGGAACAGGAATTCCTGTTCTTCCAAACCAGCTAGCTAAATGCTACCCACACCTAATGCCTCATCAATATTACGCCCCAATCCACTCCCATCTAATGTTCCACCAATCCTACATCCTATTCACTGCTCATCATGACTGCCTCCATCCAATGCATCACTAATATTGTCCCTATCTAATGACCCATCCAATTCCTACCCTGTCTTATTCCATCACACTCAGTATTAAGCACTTCATCTCATCCTTTCTACTTACAACTAGATTACTTGCCTGTCCATGTTATTCTTACAATCACTAAGCTACAGACCAAGTTGAACTAGTGTGAGGGAGCCTGCAATGTCTGTTGATGCTGTCCACTACTAATTTGACTAAATAAAAAACACATAACACATACACTCACTTGCTCTCTCTCTCTCTCTCTCTCTCTCTCTCTCTCTCTCTCTCTCTTCTCTCTCTCTCTCTCTCTCTCACTCACTCATTCTCTCACACACACTTAAAAAAGAAATTAGTGTATTATGTACTTGTAACTGACTAAACTGAAGAAATCAAAGTATTGTACCATTCCCAAAAACACAGTATACAAGCTTTTGCAATCATTTGTGACTTAGAACTTTGCAAATGTTTTCCCCAAGTTACACAAGGGCTTTTCATTAAAGAGATTCTTATAGATTGAAAACAAATATGAAAATAAATTTTGATAGAGAAGTACCCATGCACAATCACACAACCATAAACATATGTATGCATAGACAGGCATGTCTGGAATTGACCTTGCCATTTCCAGACATGCCATCCCTGTAAGACTTTCATGCACATGTATACATCTTTTAGCTTCCACAAATACAATAGTAAATCAATATAGAGCACTGCAGGTATTAAGTGGTACTCCATCTATTATTATATATCATACACAGTGTATCCATGCAGGAAGGCTTAATATCATATGGGCCCAGCATCAATGTTCCAGGTAGAACAAACCTGGGAGCTGTCAAAGTCCAAACAGTTTGGTGCATTATATGATCATTTGCCTGATGCAATTAATGTTCAGTGAGGGCAATAGTAGTACCCATTATTCTGCAGTATTGGCTTGTGTAATAGTGACAATTGGCGAGTAATAGTGAAAATCATATAACATAAGAGTGTCTTGAAGAGACATGCTTTTGTCATATAACGCATAAAAAATATCAATAGCATTTTCTGCGTTTCTTATGAATATATAATACAGCTCAAATTCAACATGCTTGCCTGTCGAGAGTTATGATTACATGGAGTAAAGGAATAGAGTGTGGAAGCATTTCTCAATCCCAAGCCTTTTGGCAATGTGTTGTGCCTTCCAGTATACTTTTAAATTACATATGCACTTATAAAGATATATATATATATATATATATTCGATTAACTTTCACAGTTCCCATCGCCCAAATTCACTAACTAGGCATTAGTTGGCCCAGGACTATAGTAGAAGACATTTACCCAAGGTGTTATGCAGTAGGACTGATCCCCAAACCATGTGGTTGCAAAACAAATTTTTGAAACAGCTATATCTGCACTATTAAAATATTTACTCATTCATAAAATTTTGTGGCATGAGTGGAAAAATTGCTGAAATTTTTTTTTTCTTCATAAAATCTTTCCAAATTTCTACAAGTATAGATGTTAGAAGTGAAGTGGTTGACTCAAGATATTAAGAGTCATGTATTATTTATTTCTATCCTATTTTGTTCTTTATATATCTGTTTATCTAGCTGAAGAAAAGATACAAAACATTATAAGAAGTAATATACAGTAGCAAATTCCAAATATCAATTGAGCTTCCTTAATAAGCCATTGGTTAATATAGTCATTAATATATAAATATATAAATATGTATAGAACAATAGAATTTTTACTCAATTATTAGGTTTATTTTCTTTATATGGTTTAGTCACAGCAGCATCAATGAGTCATTCGGGACATTTGAGATAGGTGGGAGGAAGGGGAGAAGATGTTCTCAGATTGGAGATTGAGCTCAAATGTTTGTAATAGATTGGACTCACCCAGAGGCTCTTGTAGACCAGATAGTGGTGTTAAACTGGGTGACAGATTAGGTCTGCCAGACCAAAACAAGAAAAGTCTCTGACAAGCTTCACACAGTTTCTGTCTACTAAATTCCACTGGCAAAATTTTGGTTGATCTGAAATTATGATAAAAATTACTTGACCAAAACGCTATGCAGTTAGTTTGAACACCAAACTTCTTAACCACACAGTCCTGCTTACAAAGCCAGACAGTTGTTGTATTTTGATGTGAGAATTATTTGAACCAACAGAAGTCTTTATGGTGTAATTGATTCACTCATTAGGTACTTTTACTTAGATCTTAATTTGAAAAATCTCAAAGCTTGAACCTTCAAAGCTGAGATAATCAACTGAATTTCTGTTGAAATACTTCCTACTTTTCTACATTTACATGCATTTTCTATGATTGCATAGGAGAAACAATTTTGTTATGGAGGAGTAGTTTATGCAGTCAAATTACACTTCTACTATTGAGCATGCAGGTGTATCTGTTTTTTCCAGTGAAGTATATGGAGACAGTTGATTATGTGGTATGAGATGCAATCTGTTTTGTTAATGAAGTATACTGGAAAAGTTGTTTATGAGACTTGTTTAGAAGTGTTACACTTCCTTTACCTCATAACTATTGTATATGTACAGATGTGTGTGGTGTGTGTGTGTGTGTGTGTAAATCTGTATCAGCTGGAGCACTGACACAGCGTATATAAGAGTAAAACTGTAATCAAGGTTACTAACATATTTTTAGTGATTGCCACAATATCTCAGTGACCAGGATTGAGTAAGTGGCTTTAAAGAAAAGTGAAACTAATTGATAGTTCACTCATTCTCACTCCCTGGCTGCTCAGAAGACTGGCTTAATTATGGAATGTATTTTGACCATAACCTTGTTTACACTTTTGGTCTCTCTCTCTCTCTCTCTCTCTCTCTCTCTCTCTCTCTCTCTCTCTCTCTCTCTCTCTCTCTCTCTCTCTCTCTCTCTCTCGCTCTCTCTCGCTCTCTCTCACTCGCTCTCACTCGCTCTCTCTCTCTCTCTCTCTCTCTCTCGAAATACATAGATAAACAGATATAGATATGTATATATGTGTTTGTCTTGTTCCAGCCATTGAGCTGTGGCCATGCTGGGGCACAACATTGATGGGTTTAGTTGAACAGTCGACTCTCAATACACAACTTTTTAAGCCTGATACTTATTCTATCTCTTTGGTGAACAGCTGTTATACTGACATAAACAAACCAACACCAGTTGCCAAGTGGTGAGGAGTGACAAATACAGATACACACACACACACACGTACATAATGGGCTTCCACACAGTTTGACCAAATGTACACATTGTGAAATAATGAGTATTCTTTATTCTTATGGCATAGTTAGTGACTCTTCTGATGCTGATACCACAATAAAATGCAGTAATTACACACTGTAAAAACTGAGCCCAAAAGAAATTGTAAGATCAACATGTACTCCACCAATTTATGTACGAGAGTAGTGTTACCTAATAAGAAATGACTCAGGTTCTGACAACCGATCTGACATAAATAAGCATGGAATGTGGGTGATGATGAAGATGGTGGTGACAACAGTTGTTGTGATGATACACATCATCATCATTTAATGTCTGTCTTCCATGCTGGCATGGGTCGGACAATTTGACAGGAGGTGGCAAGCCTGGTAACTACACCAAGCTCCACTGTCTGCTTTGGCATGGTTTTTACAACTAGATGGCCTTCCTAACACTAACCACTTTAGAAAGTGTACTGAGTGCTTTTTATCTGGCATTAGCATAGTCTGATTTGACATGGTTTTATGACTGGATGCCCTTCCTAATGCCAACCACTTTACAGAGTTAACTGGGTGCTTTTTATGTGGCAGCAACACCAACAAGGTCACTTCATAACTTGCAAGACAAAGACCCCTCGAGAGGGAAGTGGTATTGAGGGAGGCATATATATATATATATATATATATATATATATATAATATATATATATATATATATATAGTTGAAATTTACAGGAAAACAAAAGATGAAGACAGGTGTATGAACAACAAGCAGGTGTATTAGTTTGATGCTCGGGAAAGTGAGAAAGTCTTTTACGTTTCGAGCCTGTGCTCTTCAACAGAAAGGAATAAGAGAAAATAAACAGAGAATAAAAAAACGGGTGGATTTAGTGATACACACACAGTGTTCAGGCTAAATTTGACAGTTTGCATAAAAAGAAAAGAAATCACAGTATTCCATTCAAAAATTAAAATGTTTTTAAAAAATCAAAAAATATCCACCAGATTATGCTTGTGCGATAACAGTTTACTCAGAGTAGCCAGGCTCAATTTTCACCATGGCCTTAAGACAGCTCCAGAACCTGACACATACATTCCTCACAGTATCCCTGGGAAGATCTTCAAGCACCTCCTTGATCTTTGTTACTAGCTCAGCCTTGAGTTGCAGGCAGCGTGGTTGGTCTCTTTCTCAATCAATCCCCACACATAGTCATCCATGGGATTACAATCAAGGGAATTAGGAAGCCAGAAGTTCAGGATGGTGAAGTCATAGAAATTCTCCGACAACCACTTCTGACTCTTTCTGGAGGTATGGTGAGGAGTTGAATCCTGCTGCCATACATACAACCTTCCAACAGCAACCCTCTCCAGCCTGGGATTGATCAGTCTCCACCAGCTTTGCAAAACTGTCTTAATGGAGCCAAAGACCCTGTTCAAAGATGTGGGGCAGCACGTTATCACCATCACTGGAGACACACCCTTAGACCATCACAATGTCCAGATTGTTCCCAATCCTCCATGTCAGCTAACATTTTCATAACTACAATTTTAATCTTTATGCTCTTCAATGTTGTTGACTGTTCACCAATACATCAATCTATTCCTGTGAAAAGGAAACAAAAAAAATCTTCAAATGTAACCTGAACACCTTATATATATACATGCACACACGCATGTGCACATATAAATATATAATGGGTGTGTGTATATACACCAGCATTTTAATTAAAGGAGATGCCTTAAAGAGAAGTAATTACAGAGGTATCAAATTGCTGGACCAGGTAATGAAAGTTAGAGAAAGAGTTATACTTCAACTAATCAGGAAAAGAATTAGCCTAGCCGAGTTGTAGTTTTATGATATGGAGAAGCACTACTGATGCTTTCTTTCTAGAAAGGCAACTTCAGGAGAATTTAGCGAAAAGTAAGCCACTACCTTTGTTGGCTCAGAGAAGGCCTTTGACATTAAATGTGGATGGAACCTGTGGAAGAGGAAAACAAGGAAGACAGGGAATAAAGTAGTAGAGACCAATCTCAGGATGTTGAACCTCATGGAAGAGATGACAAAAGACCAAGATGAGTGGCGATTTACTGTGCTCAAGAAGACCTGACCATCTTGGCAAAAATTAGGTCATTAAAAGTATATCATTTTGTCTACACATCTTCTCAATATTTATCACTCAACTAACTCTACCTCAGCTGTTGTTATAATAATTATATGACAGCAGAGTTGCATGATGCCCTTTTGTACTACAGTTTCCCCTCTTCTTGGAATTACCTCCCCATGTCATCCACCTCGCATTTTCAGTATCATTCCATAACACTATTGAATACCATCTAATATCAGCCATCAGTGCCCCTCTCCAGACTCATGTAGATAGATATTGGGTTGCCAGTGTTTCAGTATTGTGAAGAAGGTGCTTGGGATGCAATGGAGTTGATTGAAATGTTTGGGTATTTCATGGCAGGGCAGTAACTATTTGTGTTTGAGATACACATATAAATAACAGATTCTAAATTGTACAAAGATTTCTGCATAAAGATGCCTTCACATGCATACAGGCATAGAAGTTTGTTGACTTATGTGTCATTCTTAATCTAGTGTGATACAAGTAAATTCATTTTTGGTCTAAGTATTTTATTTTCTGTTTAAATGGAATTCAATTTTCTCTTCCAAAATTGAGTATTATTTTTTTTTTAACTATTGTCATTAGGATTCCCCAAGTGAAGAGTCACCCGAGGAAGAGGAGGAAATATCTGAGGAAATGGATAGTTATACAAAAGTGAAAGAAACTTTAAAACATTTGCAAACAATTACAGAAACAGGTATGTTTATTACAGTTTGCCATCAATTCTAAGAAAGTTTTTAGTATTTTTCTTGCCTGAGTTCTAGAACTTTTTATCTTTTTGTGGTTCCCATATAGTTTTTCCATATCTCACATATAGCTTTTGTTTGTCCATGTATTTTTAAGAGTTGTTATTTTCATTAATTGTAAGATGGAAATAACAATAGAAAATTTGATGTGGTAATTAGTTATAGTCAAAGTTCAAATTCAGCCAGAAATTCACGCACGCACACACAACAAGCTTTCACACAGTTTTTATCTACTAAATTCACTCACAAAGTATTGGTTGACTGGGGTTAAAGTAGAAGATCTGTGCTGTAGGGCTGAACCCAAAAGCATGTGACTGCAAACCAAGCTTCATAACCACACAGTCATGCTTTTGCCTAAGATAGTTTAATTTCATAAATTAAAGTGTTACACAGTACTTTCTTTCTGATTAATTTTATTTTAAATAGAGTATTTTTACATTATCATACTAATTCTTAGAACAAATTATGTTTAGATATTTATAAGTTTTGTGTAAAACCTATCAGAGTTTGTATTTTACATTATCTTTTGGTCCTAAATTCTATTTCGATGAAATAAAAGCTTTCAATGAATGGAGTATTTTGATAGGGAGGAGAGGATATCTTAGTCATTGACTATAAATTGTGCTAATCTGTCTTTAAAGTATTAATAGAATGACACAGTTTCTTTTATTATTTACATGTGTTAACTATCTCACATTGTTTTTGTCTTTAGCTCAACAAATGGATTAGTGATAGGGATGATAAGAACTATGTATCTGCATTCATAATTAAGAGTCTGGCTTAATTTGTTGTCTTTTTATTAGTTTTTCAATCAGAAACTCCTAATTTATCCTTAATCATCATGCCTTTGTTAATGTTACAAGTATGCATTCTCATTAAAACAAATATCTCTTCAGTATTATTGAAGCTATTAGTTTAAGTATAGATATAAATATTGAATAAAATTAGTCAAGGCCATTTATAAAATTTTAAAATACCAAAGAAACAGAAAATTTATGAAATATTATTTTAGTTTAAGATATTGCTTCTGAGTTATGTCTGAATGTATTTCAGCAATGAGTATCTGTATTATCTTTCCACTTTTATGTCTTAGTGAATTGCTAATTTTTAAAATGTTTTTAGCAAGAAGAAAAAAGTTAAGATGAGCATAATGAGAATAACATATGCATTCCATAGAGTCCACTATTGTCATGTAGCTGAGCAGTTGCAAAGAGACAATCTTCTTGGTGAATCTTCTCTGGATTGCTTCAAGGTCCGCTGTTAATTTCACACTGGTGGGTGACCATAGCTATGAGCAGTAATCCAGGTGGTTGAGGATGAATGTCCTCCAGAGGACCATCGTGGTTTCCTAATTCTGGTTCTGAATGTTCTCAGGATCCATCCAGCCAGTCGTCTGCACTTTGTCGCCATTCTGGTTATGTGCACTTGGAAAGAGGTATCATCACTCATGTCGATACCCAGGTCCCTCACTGATTTAGGCTCTGGGATTGAAATTCCTTGTGGACCAGTGTACCCTCTTTTACTTGTTTTAGTCATTTGACTGTGGCCATGCTGGAGCACCACCTTTAGTCAAGCAAATCAACCCCAGGACTTATTCTTAGTAAGCCTAGTACTTATTCTATCGGTCTCTTTTGCCGAAACACTAAGTTACGGGGACGTAAACACATCAGCATCGGTTGTCAAGCTATGTTGGGGGGACAAACACAGACACACACATACATGTATATATATATATATATATATATATATATGACGGGCTTCTTTCAGTTTCCGTTTACCAAATCCAACACAAGGCTTTGATCAGCCCGAGGCTATAGTAGAAGACACTTGCCCAAGGTGCCACACAGTGGGAATGATCCCAGAACCATATGGTTGGTAAGCAAGCTACTTTCCACACAGCCACTCCTGCGCCTATAATAGTAAGTTTCATATTCAGTTTTGGATGCTGGTAGTGCAGGGTTTGGAATTTTTCAGCATTAAACTGCATATTATTATCCTCAGCCCATCTGTAAATTGAGTCCAACTCCTGCTGCAGATGTGCAACATCGCTGGGGTTCTGTATTTTCTGCGAGATTTTCATATCGTCTGCATAGCTTGCAAGAGTGGCTATCTAGGCACTTGAGGGCATATCTGAGAGGGCCACTATAAAAAACAGTCCCCTGTGGAACACCGCTCACTATTTGTGTTTTCATAGAGGTGGCTCCATTAGCCACTACTGCCTCACTTCTATCTTTCAGAAAGTCTTATAACCACTCTCCAAGTTTTCCAGCTATGCCGAATTCACACAATTTGTGGCATATCATACCATGATCCACTTTGTCAAAAGCTTTTGCAAAATCAAGGTATATTACGTCCACATTTGAGTTGTTGAGTACGAGGGGCGTTCAATAAGTAATGCCCCTGACCCACTTGCAGTTGTTTGATCTAGCTGAAATTTTGCATGTGCAATTCTTTATATCTCTTTAGATTAAGTGACAAATTACAGCTCTGAACTAATTGTGGTTTCCGATTTACAGGTGTTTGAACTGAGTCAAGTGTGAAATGGAGCATGTTGAGTGTCGAGCAGTGATCCGGTTTT
The DNA here is from genome assembly GCF_006345805.1 of Octopus sinensis. Taxonomy (NCBI): domain Eukaryota; kingdom Metazoa; phylum Mollusca; class Cephalopoda; order Octopoda; family Octopodidae; genus Octopus; species Octopus sinensis. The sequence goes on along the minus strand of NW_021832680.1, from coordinate 5,795 downwards.
TGTATTTGAAAGGACGCACACCACGGGAGACTTTTGATGAAATGATTGTAACTTATGGTGATGATGCCCCATCATATGACCTTGTAAAACACTGGCATCGTGAATTCAAACATGGTCGGAACTCTGTGGAAACAGCTCCCAGATCTGGTCGCCCCCTTCTGCCATTGATGAGGCATCTGTCTGTCAAGTTGAGGCTGCCATTTTGGAAGATCGACGCATAACTATTCGCCAAATAGCCCATGAGGTCAAGATTAGTACCGATCTGTGGAAACTATCATTCAGACCATTTGCATATGCAAAAGGTATCTGCCAGATGGATTCCAGGTTGCTCACACCTTTCCAGAAGCAAGACGCGTCGATTGCTCGAGATGAATTTGGAGATGTGCCAAGAAGATGAGTCAAAATTTTTCAAAACTGATTGCATAGGATAAAACCTGGTTCCATCACTATGATTCAGAGACCAAAGCCCAGTCAATGCAGTGGAAGCACCGTGACTCACCTCCTCCAAAGAAGGCAAGGGTGCAGCCCTCTGCTGGCAAGGTCATGCTTACAGTCTTCTGGACCTGGACAGAGTAGTGAAGACAGATTTCCTGGCAAAGAGTGCCACAATTACAGGAGTCTATTATGCTCACTTTTGAGGAAATTAAGAGAAGCTATCAAAATCAAGAGGCGGGGCAAGATCAGCAAGGCATCCTCCTCCTGCAGGACAACGCTCCGATCCACAACTCGCGTGTCGCCAGATCAGAAGCACAGGCGTGCGGCTATGAACTCATCCCCCATCCCCCCTACTCTCCTGACCTTGCACCCTCTGATTTTCACCTCTTCCCAGCCATGAAGTTGTTTTGTGAAAGGAAAGCATTTCCCAGATGATGCAGCCTTGATTTATGAAGTCACGTCGTGGTTGGAGGACCAAGCTGGGGTCTTCTACAAAAACGGTCTTCAGAGCTGCATCAAACGATGGAGAAATGCGTAACTCTGGGTGGTTCCTATGTAGAAAAAGACTAATAACTGTTCCAAGTTTCGTTGCTCTACTGCTATGGGAAGTGGGTCAGGGGCATTACTTATTGAACGCCCCTCGTAACTGTCTCAACACCTAGTCATAATGTTGTAAGAGCTGGGTCAGGCAGCTCCTACTTGGTCGAAAGCCATGCTGGTTATATATATATATATATATAATAATACACATATTATATATATATTACACAATATTTATATATATATACACATATTATATATATATATACACATATTATATATATTATACACATATATATATATAGTATATATATATAATACACATATTATATATATATATACACTACTTATATATTTAATATATTATATATATAGACACATATTATATATATATATATATATATATAATAATAATAATAATGTTCGTCTTCGGTTCGAAGATGACCAACTGACATCATCTGATGGAACTGCCGCCATGAGACCGGAGGTGGCTGGTGAGGCCAATCCGGGCAAGGAAGCCCTCCCACAGGTGGGCAGAAGTGGGTGTAGGGGGCAGTGCTACTGGTGCAGGCGGCTCTGACTTTACGCATCTGACGTTTCTGCTCCGCTGACCGAATCCGTCCCTCCTCGGCTGTCCCTGCTCCCACGGTTGATTGCGCTGCGCCAGGATGAGCGGTTGGCAGCAAGTGTCTCCCAGGTCTCTGTTCCGATGGAGAAGTCTTTGAGAGAGACCTTGAGACTATCCTTGTAGCGCTTTTTCTGCCCTCCGACTTTGCGCCTGCCCTGGCCGAGTTCACCGTAGAAGAGCTTTTTGGGATGCGAGTGTCGGACCATGCGGGAGACGTGGCCCGCCCATCTCAGCTGGCCTTGCGCATGATTGTGATGGTGCTAGGAGAATCTGCCTGCTTCAGAACTTCCGTGTCTGGGACTTGTGTCCTGCCAGCGGATGTGAAGGAGATTCCGAAGACACCTGAGATGGAAGTGGTTTATCTGGCGCTCGTGCCTTCGGTAAGCAGTCCACATCTCGCAGCTGTATAGTAGAGTGGTAAGCACGACTGCCCGGTAGACTTTCAGCTTGGTGTTGAGGCTGATTCCTCTCCGCTCCCAGACTTTCTTTCGCAGTCTCCCAAACGCGCTGCTTGCCTTGGAGATTCTGTTGATGGTTTCAGCATCTATGTTGGCATTGCAGGAGAGAGTGCTGCCCAGGTAGGTGAAGTTTTCCACCACTCGTAGATCCGTCCGTTCACCCTTATCTGAGGCTCATGGTATTGTTTGCCGGGGGCTGGCTGAAACATCACTTCGGTTTTCTTGCACTGATGGTGAGACCGAAGTTGTCACAGGCTGATGAGAACCTGTCCATCTCGAGCTGCATCTCCTGCTCCTTGATTGCATTAAGGGCGCAGTCGTCAGCAAAGAGAAAGTCTCTGACGACTGTCTCCCTCACCTTTGTGACAGCCTGCAATCTCCTGGAGTTGAAAAGTTTCCCGTCTGTCCTGTACTTGATGTTGATACCGACTTGCAGTCCCTAAAGGCGTCGGACATCATTGCCGAGAACATGATGCTGAACAGTGTTGGGGCCAGGACACAGCCCTGCCTGACTCCGTTGGTCACCTGGAAGGCTTCAGATGTCGCCATCCTCAAGGATTTGGCTGGCTTCATTCCGTCGTGGAACTGGCGGACAATTGCAATAAATTGCTGGGGCAACCAAATTTTCCCATGACCTTCCATAGTCCCTCCCGACTGACTGTATCAAAGGCCTTGGTGAGGTCAACAAAGGTCATGCAGAGGTCAAGGTGCTGCTCCATGCATTTCTCCTGGAGCTGGCGGGCGGCGATATCATGTCAGTGGTCCCTCGACCCGCACGGAAGCCACACTGGCTCTCAGGAAGAAGGCCTTGCTCCAAGTGTTCCAGAAGGTGGTCAAGCAGGACCCGGGCCAGGATCTTGCCTGCTATGGACAAGAGGGAAATACCTCGGTGGTTGTCGCAGGACTGCCGATCTCCTTTCCGCTTATAAATGTGGACGATTGTTGCATCCCGGAAATCTGAGGGAGTTGTTCCCTGTCCCACATCGACTGGAACAGGCTGGTGAGCTGACTGATCATGGTGGGGCCTCCCGACTTGAACACCTCTGCAGGGATGGCATCAGAGCCTGGAGCTTTGCCGGTGGACATTTTTTTGATGGCTCTGCTCACTTCCCCGACTGCAGGGGGACAGCCAACTCGTGGTTTGTCGGCACCTGGGGGAGTCGTGCGATGGCTTCCTCGTTGATCTGGGCTGGTCGGTTGAGCACGATGTTGAAGTGCTCCGCCCATCTCTCCAGGATCAGCCTCTTGTTAGTCAGGAGTGAGGTTCCATCGAGCTGAGCAGGGGGGTTGATCCAAAGGAGAACTGCGGTCCATAGACAGCTTTCAGCGCCTCGTAGAATTTCTTGGTGTCTTGTTTGTCTGCGTATCCTGAATCTCATCCGCCTTGGCGCTTAACCATGCGTCTTGCATGAGGCGGAGTTTAGCCTGGACTGTGCTGTGAATGTTGTTGAAAGCGGCCTTCTTTGCGTGCAGGTGGTGTCATTTTGGTGAGCCCGCAGCAGACGGCGTTTTCTTCCAGGAGCTTTTGGATTTCCTGGTCGTTTTCGTCGAACCAGTCCTGGTGGTTCCTTGTAATTTGGCCCAGAGTTTCAAGGGCGATGGAATGAACCGTGTCCCTGAATGATTCCCACTGCTCATCGATGCTGGACTGGTCACTCCGAATGTCCAACAGCTTACTGTCCATACGTGACTGGAGATCTTGTGCAGTCAGCTGGTTCCTTAATTTCGTGATGTTAAGCTTCCTCGTCACTTTCTGACCCTGTGGTCTTCTCTTAGGTCGGATGTAGAAATCCATCCTGGAGATGATGAGGCGATGGTCCGTCCAGCAGTCAGCTTTGACCAGTCTCACGTCCCGCCTGTCTTTCGCCCTGACGATGATGTAATCTATCAGATGCCAGTGTTTGGAGCGTGGATGCATCCATGATGTCTTGTTGCGTGTTGGCAGACGGAACAAGGTGTTGGCGATGGTAAGATCATGAGAGGCACACGCACGCAGGAGGAGCTGTCCGTTGCTGTTGCACTTTCCGATTCCTTGCTTTCCCAGTACGCGATGCCAGGCTTGGTGGTCAGTCCCGACACGGGCGTTAAAATCCCCAAGGAGGATGAGCTTCCCAGGCTGGGCTGACGTGTTGAGGGAGTCGAGTTCCTCATAGAACCTGTCCTTAACTTCTTCAGGGTTGGTCATGGTGGGGGCGTAAGCACTGATGATGGTCGCACTAGTCTTGTTTCCAAGTGGGAGCTGCATCTTCATCAGCCGATTGTTGATACCCTCGGGGGGGCTTTCCAGTTTCCCCCGCACGTGTTGACTTAATGGCAAAACCAACACCAGCCTCACGACGCTCTTCGCTGCTGCGACCACTCCAAAAGAAAGTGTAGCTGCCGCCTGTCTCTGTCAGCTGGCCTTTGTCCGCAAGGCGGGTCTCGCTCAGTGCTGCAATATCGACACTGTATCGGCTCAGTTCTCTGGCCACCAGGGCAGTTCGTCTCTCTGTCTGTCCGCTTTGGTGTTGTCAAGCAGAGTTCTCACTTCCAAGTTGCGAAAGTGAGCACCTTTGTGTTTTCTTCTTTCTTTGTTTCGACCGCTTGGAAAGGATCCCCGCCAGCCGCGGTTTGCTGACCAGGGTGAGGTGAGGCAGGCTATGTTTAGGGTAACCTTTTCTAGCCCCGTCCTCATGCTGGGGAGGCGAGCAGAGCGATCCTGAAGAGGGCTGCTCGGTCACTCAGGAGGCTGCCGGACTCCACTGCTGCCTCAGTTCAGTGAGGGGCGACCACATGTCCTGAGCCGCCTGTGTGTGGGTTCATGACTGCAGCTCCCAGTGTATCCTCACCTGCTACTTCGCCGTTTCCCCATCGCCACAGGACTTTGGGATGGTGTCATGGCGTCATGATGTCGTGACTTGGATTATAGTGAGGGTGACTTGCGCAGGATCAGCCTCACTCTCTCGTCCTGGTGCACCGGATCCAGTGGCAAGACAAAGTCAAGACGACTGGGGGTAGACCAAGATGCAGGAGCTGCCGGAAGGTGGCACGCATGGCGCAATCCAACCGCCTTAGGGGCTCCACTCCGGATTTTGGATGGCCATTGACTCATGAGAGAGTTCCTCTGCCCTTTGACAGGTTTTGTTTTTAGTCCTGCTGGGTGTCCAAATCACCCTCCTCACCAAGAAATCTTGATGGGGTTGCCAGTTTAGTCGCCAACGACCCGACCATGTAACAGGTTGTACTGGGTTACATGTTACCAGTAGCTCCAAGCGGAGACCTGACACAGATATATATATATATATACACATATTACGTATATATATATATATATATATATATACACATATTACATATATATATATATATATATATATATATATACACATATTACATATATATATATATATATATATACACATATTACATATATATACATATTACATATATATATATTTGTTTTGCAAGATTTTTGATGTGAAATCATGTGTTGAAACAGATGTTGTTGTATTTAGGAATGGTCATTTTTGCCAGTTTAGCCAATAAAAACACACGCACTATATATATATCTGGCACCTGTGTCGGTGGCACATAAAAATCACCATCCGAGCGTGGCCGTCTGCCAGCCTCGTCTGGCACCTGTGTCGGTGGCACATAAAATCACCCACTACACTCTCGGAGTGGTTGGCGTTAGGAAGGGCATCCAGCTGTAGAACACTGCCACATCTGACTGACGGCCTGGTTCAGCCTTCGGG
>NW_021832679.1:22500-29814 GCF_006345805.1 Octopus sinensis | reverse complement strand
CATGTCGTTTTTTACAAGTTGCCAGTATTTACACCTACACAGAACAACCGATTTAACAGTCAAACTTTCTAATGTTGGTTCTCAAACTCTCACCTGAGATTTTATGATTAAATATCTTACTTCAGGAAATCTCAAAATGATGTTCTTGGGAATATCTTTGTCTTTAATCATCATCTTCCCTAGATACTGATAAATCATTAATCAACTTTGATGACTCACAATCAATTGTTAGAAATTGGTGTTTACTGATATAAAAACGGATGTACTGATATTTCAGTTAATTGCAAGTTATTTTGCTATATCATTCATTAGTCTTGTGCTGCAGCATGATTCATTAGTCTTGTGCTGCAGACAGGACCCTCTTGAAATGTGACAAGTCTTCTATTTGGATAAAGACAATGTTTAGTGGATGTAGTGAGAGATACACTATCACAGAGAAATGACACCTGGAACATCTTTCAACATAAATCTGCCAGATTATAGCAGATCTGGGTCTAACGACAATTCTGAAGTACATTAAATACCATATATACATATTATATATCATAAAGTCAATGAGACAGACAGATTATCAAATAGTTTTCTTACCAAATTCTCTCACACCACTTATTGGCTGTTCACAAGTGGGGCATGATTCCCCCTTAATTCTGATATAACAGCCACGACATAGGACAGTATGTCTGCAGGGTTTGAATTCTGAAGAAGCATACGTAACTCGACAAAATGTACATCTGTGGAACAAAATACAAACACATCCCGACAATAGTTTTCATTTATAATAAAGATTACATTGTGTACCTGTTCAAGGTAGAGAATATTACGAGACATAACAATGATGAGTAAGTCTACATTAGAAAGAGATTTCTTTTAACAATTACATTCAAACAGATTTTGTGTATACGAACTGTGTACACATGCAAACGTTCACACACACACACGCATGCACATCCCCGCATGCACACACACACATACAAAAAATAAAAACAATAAACAGTGCAACCCCCATGACTTTCAGAAATATTTCCCCTGCTCACAATCGTTAGCTGTCGGGACACCGCTTGCTTCAGAACATTCCCTACTTCTTCAAATTCCCCAACACTACACCTGATCTACCTATCCACCTTTTTTCACTTTATTACTCTTTAACTTTTCTCTTTTCTGTCATTCTCTTTCATTCTTGTATTTTGCATGATCCAGCTTTCACTGCTGTCCTTACTTGACTAACTGCTGCTTCTTGTCCCCTCTTTAAACCTTTTCCAGTTAGTTGTAGTAGACCTGTGCTCTAAACATGATTACATGCAAAATAGAAAACATAAAGGTTTATCTTGCCATTGTCAGGAAATACTTACGGTGGTGGTAAAAAGGTTTTTAATTTTTCTTTCAAATTTCTGTCCTGAATAAGGTCCAGCGGAATCACATTCTCTCCATTTGGGTGGTAAAAGTTGGCTCCAAAATGAAATAGGTATGTAGCAACTACAGTGCTACAAGTCCTATTTCCCTGGGTCAGAGAGAGCTTAAAGGCATACTACAAATGATTAAACAATGGTAAGTTCAATAATACACAAATATATATTATAGATACAAAAAACATCATAGCTTCATGTGAAATAAAAGAAATATAATGGAACAAATATCAAAATAATAAAATACAAAACAAATCAACAAAAATCTATTTATAAAACTAGCTTGGTAAAACCGATTGGTCATACCAAAAGAAATACTTATAGAAGCATGGTGAGATACATTTGTTGTGTTATAAATACATATAACGCAAAAACAATGATAATAATATAAGTTATATCAGAAAAGAAAACACCTACAAAATAGCAAGTTCTTCAAACAGAACAAAATCAATATCATACAGACATATCCAAAACATATCAATAATATATCCATAATTAATCCTTTCTATTGAAGAAACAAGTCCTGAAGTGTGATACAGAGCTGTTTCATTAAGGGGACTATGCGATTACATGAATTTATCGACCCCGAAAGGTTGAAAGGTAAAATCGATTTCGGCGAAATTTGAACTCAGAACGTAGAGACGGACGAAATACCGCTAAGCATTTTCCCCCACCCTGCGTTCTAGTGATTGTGCCAGCTCGCCGCCTTTTAATATTTCAGAATTAATAAACATCTTTAGATAATGAAGGTGAAGTAAAGGAAGTAAGAATTGGTGTCACAAGTGAGGCAGCACACCAACACATTTTAGTTAGTATTTTGTTCATACTGTTAGTCTGATAAAGAATTCTGGTTGTGTGGGGAACTGCCTGGGAGGATTCGTCCCACCAAAATAGACATTACTACAATCTATAGACGGCCATCAACTGTCTGAAATATCGTCACACATCTGCAGTGACTTTTCTTTATTTGCGAATCAATGCATTGCTTAAATTCTGCAACAGTTGACAATAATTGCCATTAGATCTACACATGGAAAGATGTTGCTACCTTTGTATTTGTATATGTGTAATTGTATATACAAAATGTATGTGCAAGAAAACGCAATCAGGGCCTTGCTTCATTATATCTGTTCTCTAGTGTTCTAAGCTTCAACATTCTTATGACATTTCCACAAAACGTCAGAGCATATATAAGGTATGAAAGAAGTGTGATAGAGAGCTGTTTCATTATGAATTCCTCGTAGAATAGACTGGTTCTTTTTATCATGGTATCAGCAGTATAAAGGTTATGTCAAGGAGATATCTCTTCTACCCTGTATCATTGTTATTTAGGAATAATATCTCCTCTCCTTACTACGTCACTTCTCCTTCACACTGGGATGACTGTGTTTCTATGGCCGACATATAAAATGGGTTCCCTACTTTACGGTGGGGGCACAATAGCATTTGAGGGTGAAACGTGATGTAATATAGTTTGTTACATAATATAAGAATATGGTGTGAGACCGGATCATGAAATGGTAACGGAAGAGGTGGTTTGGGTGGTGCGAATTGATACATGACAAGCAATGTCTCTCTTTCCCCACTCTCCTTCACAGACACACACAAATATACATATATTCACTCACAATTATAAAACTTACCTTATCTAAAAGAGCAATGTGCTCCTCCTCAGAATGGAATGCATCATTCTGCAGAGCGAGGTGAAGGCAATTGTTGCCTTCACCGTTGACTGCATTTACCTTCGCACCCTTGTCTAACAACTTTTTTATCATACCAAGGTGTCCAGACTCGACGGCTCGAAGGAATGGTGTCATTTTGTGTTTGCCCTCCATATCGAATTTCACTGAATCCTATGTGGAGGTAATAATATAAAATGAAAATTTACGTGAACATCAGGGTGGATATCAATGTATCATTTCTGTCAAGGTTCCTCTATAACTTGCTATGTGTATGTGTCAGAGGCATGATAAACCTATTACGCTGTCATAAACTGCTTGTTTCAGTCTAATCCATCTTTATCCATCATTATAGTAAATTTTAGGAGAGATGAACAAGGCTGCACATATGATTGGCAGATTCAGTCTATTAAGGAGAATTATAATTTCGAATGTTTACTTTTGATGTTGCTATATTAATAAGGGGTTCATAAAACTGCTGATGGGATACTGTGCAACAGATTGTGTTACATCTTCCGGTGCAGCTGCATGTCATCGGGTGTCTTGTTTTAAAGAAGATATCTCGCTAAATATCTTCGGTTTCGTTTGGCATGTTGCTGTTGCCAGGTGGTTCTTGGATAAAGTATTATAGTCAACAACCTCCTGGCAACAGCATGCCAAGCACAAATGGTGTGGATTTAGAGTATATAGGGATTTATAGAAAAGAATTTCTCCAATGTAGTCGGGAGAGACATTTTCCAAAATTCACATGATCCGAATTTTTCACTCGTAACTTTCAGGAAAATTGATTTATTTTAATGAAATTTTATACAAATACCGTTTAAACGGAACAGATTATGATTATAAATTTGAAGGGAAACTTTTTCCAATGTGGTGAGGACAGTAGTTACGAAAGAACTGAGTTTAGGATCAGTAAGATCAAATAAGTGGGAACGACCCTGTTTCCACGGGGATTTTCCCCATTTTTATTTCACCACAGCCTTCGAAATTATGAGGGGCATCTTTTTTGGAAAAAAAAGTGTTGAAATATTTTGGAAATTCCTCACCATCAACACTCCGGGCAGATTTTGGTCATATTTTTAAAATTTAGAAACCATGGGAGGAGCCTTTTCGGTAAACAAAATGTAAATATTTTCAGAGGGAAAACTGCACGATTCAATGGAGATTTGGCTGTTGTTTCCAGCACATCCCAATCCCACATCCGTTTTCACTCTCACATTTATGTTTTCTCAATAATTATTTCCCATTAAAAATTTTATGGAATGATGTTGCCGAAGTAACATACATGTCGTCTGTTGATGGGATATAGGAACAACAAAACATTGTAATGTTATTTTTTACCCCCACCTCAATCAACGAAGCCGTGTGCATGTAAGAAAAAAAACATTTTCTAACTGAAAAGTAGGCGTGGTTCGTTGGTGGAATATAAGCAACTAAAAATTTGTAATTTTGTTTCTTGTCCCCACCTCAATTAAGCGAAGCTGTGTGTGTAAGAAGAATATTTTCTAACTGAAAAGTATGCTATTAAAATGAATTATCGTTTGCAGAACACTGTTTTATAATCACTGTGGATAAATGCCAGCAATGACCTTCTCAGGTTCTCCAGAATTGTAATTTATAAATAAGACAATTGTGGTGGAGAGAGGGATTTTAAAAAGATCATAATGTTTCAAATTTTTTATAGCATGTAAATGTATTTATGGGGAAGAAGGATATAGAAAAGCATCAATTCATTTGAGAGTGAGAAAGAAAAGAGCAGGGCTGTTTTGAGATGTGCTAGAAGCAACTGTCAAATATCTCTTAATTCATTCACTTTTCCTCTGAATTTTTTCAATTTCGTTTTTACCTAAAAGTTCCTCCCATCGTTTTGAAGTGCAAACAAATTAACTAAAATCAGTTGAAGTGGGATGATAAAGGTTGGGGGTGTATAAAGTATTTTGTAAACATGTTTTTTCATAAAAAGATGTTCCCCGCCCACATCAATTCCAAGTCCGTGGTTATTAAAAACAGGTGGAGAAATGCCCGTCAAAACGGAGTAGTTCCAACATATTTAGTCTTTCTGGGCCGATACTCCGTTTTTCGAAAATCCTCTCCCCATCCCCTCGGAAAATATCTTCCCTGCGAATTTCATTAGAATCGTAATCAATCTCCTTTGAAAGGTATTTGTATAAAATTCCATTAAATGATATCCATTTTTCTGAAAGTTATGGAGAAGTCTCATTGTTTGAATTTTTCGAACCTCCACTCTGGAAAAAACTATTTCCCATAAATCCCTATATATTCTGAAACCACATCCGCTTAGAGGTATATGTTGAAAATTTGTTTAAAAAGTAGCAATTTGTCCGTAGTTTCGCCAGTTTTGTTTGTGTGCATGCAAGCGTACTTGTCTGTTATTTAATAGTCAGACCGGCGCATAATGGGAAAATGCTCTGAAAGTAAGGTACACCTGAAATGTGAATATAAAGGAAAAAAAAAACAAGTTTCGCATAAATCGGACCACGGATTCTCGAGATAGGCGGTTATTGGGGGTACCTTCATAAATAGCCAAAACAGTGCATAATGGGAAAATACTCCGGGAAAATATTTCCCTTTAATTTTATATACACATTATTTAAAAATTCCTTTTGCATTTTTGTAGACGTGTGCACATATACCACAAATAAATGCTGTTACTAGAATTCAAATTTACCCTGAAAGTTCTATTTCTAAAACCTAAACCATGAGGTTGTAAACCACACCTTTCATGACACGTACAAATTGAAATATTTAACTGAATCATCATAAAATAAACTTTCATTTTATTTAATGTCGAAATCAGATTCAATATTTTATAATCTGAACTGTCAGTGACCTTACGGGTTACGCGCAATATATTATATATATATATATACATATAAGAATGCATATATATATGTATATATATATATATATATATATATATATATAATATATATTATATACATATAAGAATGCATATATATATGTATATATATATATATATATATATATAAGAATGCATATATATATGTATATATATATATATTTTTTATTTTTTTAAAATTTTATCTTGTTTCAGCTCACGAGCTGTGACCATGCTGGGGCACTACAGTTCTATATTAAAGAGACGAGGAATTATGTAGATTATTTACTTAGGAGACAACGAGCAAAAATCTCAAATCGTCTAAAGGGGTCGCTAAAGGATAACAAACGATCCCGTCTCAAACAAACAATGCTCGAGATCGAAAGTGAACTCAAATACTCTCTTGAAAAGGAAGCCAGGGCTGTCAAAAATATTAAGACAAACCCTAAATTCTTCTATGGATATGCAAAAGGTGTGCACCAGTATAGTATAAAATAAGGCCATTAGTCGAAGAAAATGGCTCGCCAACTACAGACCCCCAGAGGATCAGTGAAATACTCAATGTGCAATACAAGAGTGTTTTACCACTCCCTTGGGACACTTGCAAGTAGTTACGCCTGAATGATTCTTTGGCTCCACAGCTCTACACAAAGAAATGACTATTATTGATAGCATCAAAATAGAGGAAACGGATGTGATATCAGCCATTGTTGAAGTGAGCTCAAACTCATCCACAGGCTCTGATGGATTCCCAGCAATCTTCCTAAAGAAATACAAAGGGGTTCTAGCAAGACTACTTCGGATTCTCTTCCAGATCTTCATTGCATCAGAAAGACTTTCCAAAAGGTTAAAGTAAGGAATAATATGCCCTATTTATAAAGAAGGTAACAGCAAATGCTAAAAAGTATAAAGCTGTCTCTCTAACCAGCCATGTCAGCAAAATCGTGGAGCACATTGTCAGAGAGAAGAAACTAATTGCGTTCCTTGAAGGTATCTACTTGTTTCCTGACACCCGGCAATGGCTCTCACTCTGGAAGAAGCTGCCTTAAACAGATTTTGCAGTACAGTGACTAGGTGGTGATACAGTTAAAAAATCGCTCTAACGTGACTTTGGTAATGTTGATCATGTGACGATAAGTCACAAACTAATAAGACCTGGCATAACTGGAAACCTCAGAGAGTGGTTGCATGACTTCTTAAAAGAAGAAAGAGACCAGGCTGTAGCAACCAACAGAGCCCTCTCCACGAAAACAGCAATAAAATGTGGCGTGTCTAAGTGAATTGTATGAGCCAAAATCACATACGGAGCATGATCTTGGATTGATATAAGCAACAATACCTAGTTTCATATCCATATCGCCAATATGGTTGC
>NW_021832679.1:0-10000 GCF_006345805.1 Octopus sinensis | reverse complement strand
TCATCATCATCATAATCCTCATCATCATCATCATTAGCAGCATTTTCATCATCAACATCATTATCATCATTATCATCATCTTCTTCATCATCATCATCATCCCCCACCTCATCATTATCATCATCATCATCATCCTCATCGTCATTATTATCATCATCATCATTCATCACCACTAACACCACCACCACCGCCACCCATTATCATCATCATCATCAACATCATCAACAACACCATCATCATCATTATCATCATCACCATCATCGCCTCCATCATCATCATCATCGACTTATCATCATCACCATCACCACCTCCATCATCATCATCAACATCATCAACAACACCATCATCATGATCGACATCATCAATACCGTCATCGTCATCATCATCGCCGTTATCATCATCATCATCGGGATTGTTATGATTGAATAATGACTAATGAATTGGATCGATGACTAAAGAGAAGCTTGTTGTTGTTGTTGTTTGCTAGTCTGCTGTTTTGCTGTTGTCCCACAACTCTGGCCTGTTTGGATATTGAACCTGTGTCTGCAATTGCAACAAATTTACAAACAAAAACACATCTGCAGATTTTACTTGATTCTCAACTTACCAATTCACAGCCAAATGCAAAGCTGTACAACCATTTGAGTCTTTCGCTCCAATTTGGCTTCCTGCGTCTATCAAAATGTCGATGATTCTTCTATCGGCGCCCACTTTAGAGGCAATTATTAAAGGAGTTTGTCCAAATATACCAAAACGTTTATTAATCTGTAATGAAGAAAGTGAGGACATGTGAAATAGAGAAATTCCATTTTCTCTCTCTCTCTCTCTCTTTTCTCTCTTTGTCTCTCACTCTCTTTCTCGTTTTCTTTCCTCTTTCTCTCATTCTTTCTCTCTCTATCTCCCTCTTCCATTCCTATCCTTCTCTTTCTTTTCTCACTTTCTCTCTCTTTACCCTTTTTCTCTCTCTCTTTCTTTCTCCTCTCTCCGTGTCTCTTTACTTTCTCTCTCTCTCTCTCTCTTTTCTCTCTTGTCTCTCACTTCTTTCTCGTTTCTTTCCTCTTTCTCTCCTTCTTTCTCTCTCTATCTCCCTCTTTCATTCTTCCTATCCTTCTCTTTCTTTTCTCACTTTCTCTCTCTTTACACCCCTTTTTCTTTCCTCTCTTTCTTCTTCTCCTCTCTCCGTGTCTCTTTACTCTCTCTCTCTCCACTGTTTCTCTCCATCTTTGTCTCTCACCTCTGTCTCTCTTTTCTTTCCTCTTTATCTCCTTCTTTCTCTCTCTATCCGCCTCTTTCATTTCTTTCATTCTCTTTCTTTTCTCACTTTCCCTCTCTTTCCCTTCTCCTTCTCTGTCTTTATTTCTCTTTCTCTCTCCCTCTCTCTTCTTTTCTCTCTTTCCCATTTTCCTCTCCTCTCTTTCTCTCTCTCGTTTCCTTCCTCTTTCTCCTTTTCTTTTTTCTCTTATCTTTCTCTTTCTCTATTTCTCAATTTCTCTTTTTCTTTCTCCGTATCTCTCTCGCTTTCATTTCTTTCTCTTTCCCTTTTTCTTCTCTCTCTTTCTTTCTCCCTCTCTCTTCTTCCTCTATTTCCCTCTCTCTCATTCGTTTCTCTCTTTTTCCATTTTACTTTTCTCTGTTTCTCTCTTTTTCTTTCTCTTTCTCTCTTTTTCCATTTCTCTTTCTTTATCTCTCTCTCTCTATTACTTTCCTCTCTTTCTTTCTCTCTCTATCTCCTTCACTTCTTCTTTTCTCTCTTTCACCCAAACTTTTTTTTCTTCTTCTCTCTTTCTCTTTTACTTTTATCTCTTTCTCTCTCTTTCTTTCTGTGCTTCTCGTTGCCTTTTCTCTCATTCACCCTCTTTCTCTTTTAGTTGTCTCTCTTTCTTTGATGTCCTTTCTCTCTCCCTTTCCTCTCACTTCTTCATTCATTCTCTCACATTTGCTTTTCTATCTTTCTCTCTCTATGTCTCTTACCCTTTGTTTTCTCTTTCTCTCCCTTCCCTTCCTCTCCCTCTCTTTTCTATCTTTCTTCCTCTCTCTCTATTTCCCACTCTATTTTCTTTCCTATATTCCCCTCTTTCCATCTCTGTTTCCTTTCTCTCTCTATCTCTTTCTTTTCTCTCTTTCGCTCGTTTTCTTTGTCTGTTCTCTCTTACTCTCACATTTCTTCATTCTCTCTCTCTTTCTTGTTCTCGTTTCTTTTCTCTCTCTTTCTTTTCTCGCTCTCTCGCTTTTTTCTCCTTCTTTCTCCCTCTCGTTTTCTTTTTATCCTTCTTCCTCTCTCTCACTCTTTCATTTCTCTCTTTCTTCCTCTCCTTTCTTTTTCTCTCTCTTTCTTTCCTCGCTCTCTCACATTTTTCTCTTTCTTTCTCCCTCTCCTTTTCTTTTTATCCTTCTTCCTCTCTCTCACACTTTCATTTCTCTCTCTCTTCCTCTCGTTTCTTTTCCTCTCTCTTTCTTTTCTCGATCTCTCGCTTTTATCTCCTTCTCCCTCCCTCTCGTTTTCTTTTTATCCTTCTTCCTCTCTCTCACTCTTTCATTTCTCTCTTTCTTCCTCTCGTTTCTTTTTCTTTCTCTCTTTCTTTTCTCGCTTCTCGCTTTTTTCTCCTTCTTTCTCCCTCTCGTTTTCTTTTTATCTCACTCTTTCAATTCTCTCTTTCTTCCTCTTGTTTCTTTTTCTCTCTCTTTCTTTTCTCGCTTTTTTCTCCTTCTTTCGCCCTCTCGTTTTCTTTTTATCCTTCTTCCTCTCTCTCACACTTTCATTTCTCTCTCTCTTCCTCTCGTTTCTTTTTCTCTCTCTTTCTTTTCTCGATCTCTCGCTTTTATCTCCTTCTCCCTCCCTCTCGTTTTCTTTTTATCCTTCTTCCTCTCTCTCACTCTTTCATTTCTCTATTTCTTCCTCTCGTTTCTTTTTCTTTCTCTCTTTCTTTTCTCGCTTCTCGCTTTTTTCTCCTTCTTTCTCCCTCTCGTTTTCTTTTTATCTCACTCTTTCAATTCTCTCTTTCTTCCTCTTGTTTCTTTTTCTCTCTCTTTCTTTTCTCGCTCTCTCGCTTTTTTCTCCTTCTTTCTCCCTCTCGTTTTCTTTTTATCCTTCTTCCTCTCTCTCACTCTTTTATTTCTCTTTTTCTTCCTCTCGTTTCTTTTCTCGCTCTCTCATTTTTTTCTCCTTCTTTCTTCTCCCTCTCGTTTTCTTTTTATCCTTCTTCCTCTCTCTCACTCTTTCATTTCTCTCTTTCTTTCTCTCGTTCCTTTTTCTCTCTCTCTTTCTTTCCTCTCTTGTTTTTCTTTTTTCAATCTCATTCTCTTTATCTTTTCTCTCCCTCTTTCTCTGTTTCGTTTCTCTTTTTGTCTTCTCTATAATTCTCTCTCAATTTTCCTTTTCTTTCTTCTATTTTTCTATTCCTCTCTTCTTTTTTCTCTTTCTTTTTCTTTCTCTCTTGTACTTGTTTCAGTCATGAGACTTCGGCCATGCTGGGGTTCCTCCTCGGTTTTGTCTTTTATGTGTGGTACCTTTCCTGTTTATTTAGCACCAACCTATAGCTCTCTTTTGCTTCAGGGCTAAGTAACAGGGATGCAAATACACCAACACCGCTTATCAATTACCAGTTAGGGACACACTCTAGCATAGATACACAAGCATACATACACACACAAACACACACACCACACACACATATATACGAGTTAATAACACCTGTAAGGATGTGTTTTATTTATTCACCAAAGCGAATGGAGCCTGCAGAAAGCTCTTATATCTGTCACACTTCCGTTCATGGGCCTTGTTATAACCCGCTCCCTACGTGACTGTTCGTTGAATTATGATAATTTTCTGGGCCTTTTCAGGCCACAGAACCACATCAGTCCTCAGTGTTGTATGGATAACCTGGGGAAACTGCAATCTTTTCCCTAAGTCTACCTTCATATCCCATGGTTGAGACCCTTGCAGCAAGCTGTGTATTGCTTTTGCTGGCTTTACTGGTTTCTGTCCCTCTTTCACGAACTTAATTGCGGCAGTTATCTTCCCTTGGTGATGATGTTTCTCACACCTTTACTGCTCCAGGGTGTGAGCAAGTATTTGTATCTGCCCTGAGAAAGTGTTATTCTGCACCCTACCAGGATGTGTGCCAGAGTGCCCCTTTCCCACAAAGTCTACACAGCTGGTCTTCCCTCAAACCCTATTTGTACAGGTTTGTTGGCGTCGGGAGTGTGTCATACATCGCTCCAGGCAGGAAGGAGATGTGCAAAGGTTCCAGCCTCCACAGGTCAGTCCATGTGAGCTTTCTCTCAGGGAGATCCCATTTAGTCCATGCACTCAGAGATATCAACTCCACAGCTCTTGATTTCCTTTTATCTTCCTCCTGGTACCGCACCGCTGTCTCGGTCATAGCCCGCCTCTTCCTGGTGTCTGCTTTCTTCCATTTTTGGAAATAGAAAGAGCCAAGTCCCTGGCGACACCAACATGTAGCTCCAATTATGGCGCGTAGCTCCAGCATGCCTTCAGCCGGAGCGACAGCAGTGCTAGTTACCCACACCTTGTGGTAATACCTGCATGTCTGACAAGCTCGTCCTTAGACACTCTGTACATCATTACATTACATTTTGCTACTTTAAATTCCTCCATTAAATACGACAGGGGAAGTTTTAGCCTTCCAGAACTTATGGACAGGCCTACTGAAGTGAAGCTTGGGAAACTCCTAGCAATCTTCGGAGGTATTTAGTTATCTTTCTCTCCACCCTTTCCACACTTGGAACGTCATACAGCGTCAGCAACCATATGAGTCTTGGGAGCATTCTGTGTTGGTAGAGCCATGCCCTGAACTTTCCTGGAAGCCCTGATTTATCAATCCTCATCCGCCACTCCTCTGCTTGCTTTACAATTTTGGTGACATTGCTTCTCTCTGACAGCGACTTGTCAAACATCTTTACAAGGCATTTACTAGGATTTACCTCTATTGATGGAATACTCCTAGCACTTGGAGCCTGATTTTGTTGGTTACCTTATTGCCCTCCCTGATTACCATGCTCCCCGAAATGCTTAGGAAGATGGTTCAATTCATGCATAAGCTCAATGAAGAGAAAGAAAACCACTTTTTGTTTGTCACTGAATCTAATACAAGTAATTATTTGAGACTAGATATCTGTGGGAACTTCTGGATGACACCAACTTCTGTTGAATATGTTTCAAAATGGGAAAAAGTGGATACAAATGAAAGGAAACGATAGGGGAATAAAAACATAAATAAGGCAGTGCTTCGTTTTAAATTAAGTGCTTCGTTAGTACTTTGTAGCCATACAAAATGTTAAAAGGTGTGAGTTGTTCATACACAACTGTAATACATCTGTTTAGACAACAATATCAACATCATCTGGAGGAAAACACCTACCATCACAAAGTGGCAGACATTCACCCACCATTGAATTACAGGTATGATGGTCATCAAGAAAATAAAGGATGCTTCTTTCTGCATTTCACCATCTGTCAGCTCTCTTCACTCCTAATTTAAAACCAAGATTTCTGGTCTCCTACCAACAGAATCTCAATAAATTTAACAGAATCATCCTACTAACTGCTTCATAACCATGATGGTCCTATACTAGGGATTCTCAAACCTTTTAAATATGGTTTCTTTTCATTTACCAAGGAATTCTCAATGTCCCTTTCCTTGCTACGACTCTATATAACACATAATTAATGTCGTTTCAATTAATACTAGATTAGATTAATTTCCCTCTCGATCCTAGTCTTGACATGGGTGACTACTTACCACAGAACCATCACCAGAATAAGTGAATACTTGATGCTTCACCACTTAGTTTTCTTTACTGATCCAACCGTTGATACATAGCTTCAGTTAAACTCAGGTACACATTCTTTGTGTTTCATATATACATAACCTCATATGCTATTTTTCCCACAGCGCCCCCGACACATGGGTAGTACTGACCTCACTGGGAATCCTGCTCAATATTCCTGCAGACATATCTTATCGAGTGACTACCATCCAGTCATTCTAACTTCCAATGTTTCAATAATGAAGTAAAAAGTCACAAACAACCATTATATTGTCCCTTTAGGTATCTTTCATTATTCAATGCTCACCAGTACAATTTTATAAAGCCAGATCAAGAGGGGCTTGGTACCTGTGTGACACACCAGTGTTTTCATATGTTTGACAAAATCTGCATAAAATGGTGTAGCCCTTCACTTCAGTAAAACCTTCGTCTATGTATGGCAAGAGGACTTCTTTAAAAAGTCACCATTTATCTACGGACTCCATCTGTTTCTCATCTTATCTGAAATATTCATATCAGAATACTCCCTTGCAGTGTGTGATGATGGGTTTCTCTCTCATTCACATTCCATCTACTTTGCCATGCTCAAAATTTGGTCAAGAATAATATTCTTTTCTACTCAAGGCACAAGGCCTGACAATTTGGGGGAGGGGGCCAGTCGATTAGACCGACCGCAGAAGGCAACTAGTATTTAATATACCGACCTAGGAAGGATGACAAGAAAAGTCGACCTCGGCGGAATTTGATCTCAGAACGTAAACAGACAAAATACTGCTAAATATTTCACCTGGCGTGCTAACGCTTCTGACAACTCGCTACCTTGGTCAAGAATTTTATTATAACTTTAATGGCGATTAGCGGAAAGGGATGAAGAAAGAAATGAAATATTATGGAGAAATATATGCAGTTAGTTTGAAGTTTTCAAATTGCGTATAAAATAATAAAGAAATAGGCAAAATTGGGAAAGCAATAAACAGAACAACTTACGTCGCCTGGCTTCTCCTCAAGTAAGATTTTCAATCCTTCAACATCATTATTTCTAATTATATCAACGATTGGTTCTATGTCTTTGAATAAAAGAGGAAATCCATGTCTTCTGAATAAAAGATGACAAAAAAAGATTAAAACAGTTTTTAAAAACTTATAAAATGAGGTAAACAACAATAAACAGAAGTTAATGGTTCTAAAATCTTGCATAAGATAACATTGATATTGTAAACTTCAGTTTATCTAAAGTATTATTCATAGCTGAATGTTCTTCTTGACACTAATAAACCTAACAACAGTAATTGTGTTGTGTCTCTAGGTTAGATTACAGATTGACTGGTTACAATTAAACCCTCAATATTGGAATGTACAGTCTGTTGATCAGCTACGTAGAGGCAGCGTACATGTTGAGCTATAAATCTGTGGATCATACCCCAGCTACGGTGGAGGGCACTTTATATCAAAGACAAACTGATTCTCCAAAGAAAGGTAAATATACGAAATATAGTAAAAGAATCAATGAAACAGAGTTTGTTCAATAAAACCTCCTGTATTGATCTTTGTCGAAACACTAGCAAAGTAGATGAGATCAAATCTGAAACTATCAGCAAGTGCTTACTTTATAGATTTTTGAAAATATCTTTATGACTATTTCATAATTATTTAATAAATTTCCATTATATATATATATATATATATATACATATATCATTGCCATCATCACTTAACGTCCACTTTTCATCCATTCATGAGTAAGATGGTTGACAGGAGCAGGCCAGGTAGAAAAGAACTACCCTGGGCTACTGTCTATTTTGGAAGGGATTTTACAGCTGGATGCCCTTCCAAACGCCAACCACCAGTTTTGTCCCACTGTATGACACCTTGGGCAAGTAACTTCTTCTAAATCCCATGGCTGATCAAGGCTTCTGAGTGGATTAAATAGAGATAATCTGAGAGAAGCCCATCGTACAACGCTGGACAAAATCTGACGACCAGTGAAAATAACTGCCAAAATGAAGTGTTTTGTGTGTGTGTGTGTGTGTGTGTGTGTGTGTGTGTGTGAGTGCATTTTTCCATTTGCTTTTACTGAAAATTGCTCAGCTATGAATGATTAGATTATCATTTTCCCTGTTAATAGACAAACCATTGGAATTATTGATCCCTTGAACAACAGGTAAGGGTTAATAACATGAAGGGGATCCAGATGCAGAAAGAATGGATGAATAATATACTCATACAACCCATGGTAGTATGGAGAAAAGGTGTAAAATGATTGCTTTTTATACATATACGTACATATATAAGTCTATGTATGTGTATACTCGCGTGCATGTGTGAGTAGCTGTATGGCATAGGGATTCGGGTACTACCCTCAGAATAGCTAGATCGTGGGTTTGATTCTTGCAATGCCCTTCCTTTCCCAAGATTTCCGAATGTTTGCCTGCTTTCCTAACCAGTGGAGTGGCATCATTCAAAACGTAAAACGATGCAAAGCACATTGTGACCAGTGATGTGTAACATCTGGCAGTATAGTCGGACATGTGACTACATGACTATATATATATGTATATATATACATATTTGTGTGTGTGTGTGTGTGTGTCTTTTGTTTTCTGTAAATTTGTCTGTGTGTGTGTGTGTGTGTGTGTGCGTGTGGGTTGGTGTACTTAAGGTTGGAATTTAAAACTATTTCTTGTGAAGGGTATCGACTTGTAACCTTTAATTAAGATCTTAATACATAAGCATTACGAAAGATGTTTTATGATACATTTGTGTTACACTACACACGGAGACAAACAGCCAGATGACTGCTAGTATATATTAACACACAAGACTACCATAGCAGACTTAATAACATAGGCTAAGAGACGAATAAGAGAGGGAGAATTGGAGGAAGCGAGGCATTGAATAAACACTGGGTTTACAATTTGAAGTTCGGAAGTGTGGAAGTTGTAAAGATAATTTAGGACAGGTCAGAAGAAAGCTAAAACAGCAAATGGATTGGGAGGGAGTTACAGTTACAGATATAAATACATGAACTTGACTTTATCACTTTTACACCACACACACACCACCCACATATTTATATTCATTTTTAAAAATCTTTTTACTTGTTTCAGGCACTTGACAGCGACCATTCTGTAGAGCACCACCTTCAAGGGTTCTAGTTGAAACAAATCAACTCCCCGGACGTTTTTTCAGCCTAGTACTTATTCTATCGGCATCCTTAAGCGAACCGCAAAGTTATGGGTGATTAAACACACACCAACACCGATTGCCAATCGATGATGAAGTTCCATATAAACACACAAGTAATTATAGGCGACGGGCTTCTTTCACTTCCCATCTACCAATTCAATCTCAAGGCTTCAAGGAATTGAACGCAGAACATGTGGTGAGGAAGCAAGCTTCTTACACACAGCCATTCCTGTGACTATATACACAGATATATACATATATGAAATTTTGTAGTGTCCAGGGAGTCATTATGCCAATATCATTAACACACGCACTGGTTCCATTCCACTTCTTTATTGTTTGTCAATATTAAATTCATTTGTTTTCAAAATATTTTCTTTTCTAAGATGAACATAATTTTTGCACAATTCATCGATGAACGAAATGTAAAGAAATATACAGGCACGAACACATATTTACCCACTCTCACAGACACACACACACATATACACACACACACAAACACACAAGCATATGCATAGGTGTATATAAATATGCATGAGTATGTATGAGTGTATACACACACATACATATAGATGTATAATGATAAATACATACATACATACATATATACATACATACTTACATACATACATACATATATACATACATACTTACATACATACATACTTACATACATACATACACACATATATACATACATACATACTTACATACATACATACATATATACATACATACTTACATATATATATATATTCGTAAACTCTATTTCCAGCCCTTCTACATTTGTATTTCTCAAGATAAGTTTCAAGACAAGAATTTTTTTTTTACCTTATTTCAAATGGTTTCGATGGTGGAGAAGCTTGGATTCGTGGTTTCTCCACGAAGCGAAAGGATTAAATGTTTCTTAGTTAGTTAATAGCAGGAGGTGACTACTCGTATTCAATTTCGTGCCACACCCTGACTAACACAAATCTTTTATTCAAATTTGAATGCTCTTTACAATTTGTCATGTCAAAGT
>NW_021832678.1:27500-29904 GCF_006345805.1 Octopus sinensis | reverse complement strand
AACTATTAAAATAAGCCTAACCTGAACACAATTGCAAGTCTATAACCCGGAACCATGTGGTTACCTCATACCACATAACCACGCCTGCTGTGTCTAAACACACACACACACGCATGCACATACATACATACATACATACATACATACATACATACATACATACATACATACATACATACATACATATATATATATATATATAAATGTATATTTAAAATTATATGTTCATACAGCACCAGGAGATAAGACAAAAAGACAAAATAAACTAGCAAAAGATTACTGGATAATTCCAGACCACGAGTTTCTGACTTTCCATAAGAAATGCTTTGCCTCTTCAGTGGAATATACGCAGAAAGTAACATAAATACACATATATATATACATATGACATACGAATACTTACATATACGAGCATATACATACATGTATATGCACGTATGCAACACGACCAAGACGCCATGATAAATCATTAGCCACTACACACATTTTTTTTTCTCTCCTTGTTTTCTGTGACCCTTTCTGTAGAAGAGCGTAGGCTCGAAACGTAAAAGACTTTTTCTATTCCTGAACGTTATACTAATACAATCTGTCTGCTTGTACAAAACACCTGTCTTCGTCTTTTCTTTTCGTAAACTCTCCCTATATATATATATATATATATATATAATATATATATATATATACACCTTTTTCTCGCCGCTTGTTTCTTTTTGTGTTCCTTTCTGTAGAAGAGCGTAGCTCGAAACGTAAAAGACTTTTTCTATTCCTGGGCATTATACTAATACATCTGTTTGTTTTGTTACACCACCTGTCTTCGTCTTTTGTTTTTTTCGTAAACTCTCCCTACACACACACCCATATATATATATATATACATACATCAGGCTTCGACACAGTTTACGTCTGCCAAATTCACTCACAAAGCATTGGTCAAAGCGGGGCTTTATTTGAAGGCACATGCTCAATGTGCCGTTCATTGGGATTGAACCTGAAGTCACGCGGTTCCAATGCAATCTTTTTAACCATACAGCTATGCTTACAGAGATTAATTGACAAAAAAAACAAAAAAACAAAAAAGAACAAAAGTAAAACAAATTAATGATAACAAACGTTTCGAGTGGAAATCAAACCCGTTTCATGAATTCGAGGCGTTATTTCAATGGATTTACTCTAGAATCATAATATATAACACGAATTTATTTCCACTCGAACTGCGATACAGAGATATGCCATATCCAAGGAAATCGAACAAGCCATTAATCGAAGCCCTATTTGTATGACTAAATCATATCTCTTTCTATCTATCTCTTTGTCTATTAATCTTTATTATTTTCTATCAGTTTATTCAGACCAACGACTCCCTACGCAATGATAAATCAGAAGTCGAATCTATACGGGACAGATGGCACTTATGGTTATTAAAGGTACAGTAAGGAAGTAAAGATTGTGCGTATGACATTCGCCGACCTACCAGCACTGTTCCTATGGATGAGGTCGATATTCTAAGGAACGCGTATGTGAAAAGCGAGCCAACAACGGAAGTTCTATGCGGTGTCTTGATCTGATAAAATAGCAACCAAATCGTATTCAAATAACGACGCCCCACGATCTGATCACAGTCAAAATATCTTTCACTATGGGTCGACTCAATCACAGCTACCTAGGGTTAAACAACAAGAGAAGTAGGAAGAGGAGAATTCATTGGTATTAAGGAAGAGCGAGCATCATATCCCAGTCAATCAGAGATCTAGGGTTGTTCTTGGAACAGGGTGTGGCTGTGTGGTAAGAAGCTAACTTCCCAGCCATATGGTTCCGGGTTCAGTTTTGCTAATGTATCTTCTACTATATCCTCGGGCCGACCAAGGCCTCGTGAGTGAATTTCCTAGACGGAAACTGAAAGAAACCCGTCGTATATATAAGTAAATATGTAAATATCTATGTGTGAGTCTTTGTGTCTGTGTTTGTCCCCTCGCTCATTACCGCTTAACAACCGGTGTTGGCATGTTTACATCCCCACAACTTAGCGGTTCGGTGAAATATAATGATAGAATAAGTACTAGGCTGTTAAAAAAATAAGTCCCGGGGGTCGATTTGTTCCACTAAAACCGTTCAGTGCGGTGCTCCAGCATGGCCGCAATCTGACTGAAACAAGCAAAAGAATTATATATATATACATATATATAATATATAGATATATATATATATATATAATATATATATATATATATATAATATAATTCTTTTGCTTGTTTCAGTCAGATAAGAACAATTACTCAGATAAAGAACAGTTTGAGCGCTACATGTGTGTATGCAGTTTAAAGCGATCGCCTGCATGTCTACATAAGGCGCTACCCTAACGTATGCAAGCGAATTTTAAAACACACACACACTTACACATATAAAG
>NW_021832678.1:0-22500 GCF_006345805.1 Octopus sinensis | reverse complement strand
CTTTCTTCCTGTTTCTGTTGTACCTGTATTTCAAAGGGCCGGCCTTGTCACTCTCTGTGTCACGCTGAATATCCCCGAGAACTACGTTAAGGGTACACGTGTCTGTGGAGTGCTCAGCCACTTACACGTTAATCTCACGAGCAGGCTGTTCCGTTGATTCGGATCAACAGGAACCCTCGTCGTCGTAACCGACGGAGTGCTTTCAGTACGAATTCATAAGGTATGTAACAAAAAAAGTAAAGTTTCTTCCCGAGTCATGCCGACTCATAAAGATCTGGTTTCCCGGTTTCCATGGCCTTGTCACTGTCTGTGTCACGCTGAATATCCCCGAGAACTACGTTAAGGGTACACGTGTCTGTGGAGTGCTCAGCCACTTACACGTTAATCTCACGAGCAGGTTGTTCCGTTGATTCGGATCAACCGGAACGCTCGTCGTCGCAACCGACGGAGTGCTTCCACTTCCAATTTTATCTCGAAAGAATTCAACTGTGTTTCAAATAAAGCGCACACTCACACACACACACACCACACACACACACACACACATATGCACACACTGCTCTTTCATCTTCGACAGAAATATCCATATGACCGGGCCCAATTAATTAATCCGTTTTTATATTTGGTTTGCAAGGTTTTTGATGTGAACTTGTGTGCCGAAATGGATTTTGTGGAACCCAGGCGGGTGGAAGGGTCGTCATGCCAATAAAACACGACCACTGATTAATTAACCAGTCGATTAATTTATTCCTTAAATGATCAATTAATCAGTCGATTAATTAATTGCTTAAATAGCCATCGAATCAATAAATAATGATCCTTTCTACTATATGCACAAGGCCTGAAATTTTGGAGAAGATGGTGAGTCGAGTAAATTAACCACAGTACTCAACTGGTACACGGTTACTGAACCTCGAAAGAATGAAAGGCAAAATCGACCTCTGCGGAATTTGAACTGCGAAGGTTGGGTAAACTATAACCCACCAGTCAAAAGGGATAAACATCCCTCTGGTAAACATCCACTAATGCTATATCGCCTGATGAAATGAATCCATGAGGATGACATACTCGTTGCCAGGAATATGGATTGTGATCTGAAGAGATATATGATATGTGGAAACGCGCGTAGCGATGCGTTAAATGTTTATATTTCCATCCAAGGATTATTATTGTTATTATTATTATATTTCTCATACATTATATCGGTGCAGATCGATTCAAACCCCAAAAAGCTGGTTCACCAGTCAGCATCATTAGACTGTGACCGAGATAATGGATTTAGGAGCTTTATTTGTATATTGAAAACGTTTCCCGTAAACAAATTATATATATATATATATATATATATATATATATATACAGCGTACAATTTCCATCATCCCACTACCATGTATGACATCACTCCTTCCTTCCTTCCTTCTTTCCTTCCTTATTCATCTATCACCCCTTCCTTTCTCATTCATAAACACAAGAGTATTATTATAGTAGATTATCTCGGTAACCATGGGTGCTATGAAAAACATACAAAGACCAGCATCACCACCGGATCATTCTACACATCTGTGTAATTTTTTGTGCAATTCCACCCAGCCGTTTGAACGTGAATCCCAAGACAAGAAAGAATCGCCCATGTCAAATTTATATATATAGATATATATATAGAGAGAGAGAGGGGGGAAGAGAGAGACAGACAGAGACAGAGACAGTGATAGAGAGGACGGGCTCTGCTCTGACAACAGTGTGTTGGTCCAATCTGACCATCTTCAATGCAATGGACGCCATAATTATCAATAATTGTTGAGACACAAACAAGCGATTTTTTAATTAAAAACTTAACACATTACATACAGGAAAACTATTTGGACTCAGAAATCTCACAGACTCTGAAGAATATCGTTTCAAAAATGCGTGGGTCGATCAAACTGACTTTTCACAGAGAAACCCGGATTTCACATTCGAAATATTTGAACCACTCTCAATTGAAAAGAAAGCGAACGGAGCAGGACGTGAGGTCTTAATCCTTTTTAAGTTCATGTGATTATTTACATAGTCTCTTTACGCATCACTCAACACAAACAATCCCAGAAGACATTGAATGTAAGGGCGATGGCAGCAGCGGCGGCGCGGCGGCAGTGGTGGTGGTGGCAGTGGTGGTGGTGGTGGTGGTGGTGGTTGCGGGTTGTAGCGGTGGCGGCGGTTTGTTTGAGATTAACGAATCTATTACATACACTTGTTTGAATGTGTCGACTTTTAACAGCTATTAATTCACAAACAGATTTTTAGTGTCATACGACACTTGTTGGCTGTTAAGCAAGGGTGCCATTAAAATTTCAAGTAATTTAACACCTATTTACACTGTAAGATTTTTGTTGTCCTAATTCCAAATATATAGACATACATACATATGTGTATATATATATATATATATAATATATATATATATATATATATAATATATATATATATATAACGTTGTGTGTCTCTCAAATGCTGTCCATTTCACAGTAAAAAAAAATCTAGCGTTGATATAGCAATGGCTACTGAGGACAGCCAGCAACGTATTTGCATACGAACTTCTGAATGTTAGGAAATCAGTTTTCTCATGGGTAACCTGTTTCCCACAGTTAGTTTTATCATTATGATTATCATTATCATCATTATTATTATTATTATTATTATTATTATTATTATTATTATTATTATTATTATTATTATTATTATTATTATTGTTATTCAGTAGTTTTATTTTTATAGCGTGCTTTCACTTCACTACCGAGCGCAGCTCTGTGTGCCTGGGTATGTGCTGTGATTTGTTGTGATGCTCTGATGGTTATTGTATGGAAAGTGTTCTGCGTAGGATGTGTGCAGTGCCTAGTAGTGCAATTTTCTGTATGTTATATGTGTTTGTAAGTCCTGGTGTTTATTATTATTATTATTATTATTATTATTATTATTATTATTATTATTATTATTATTATTATTATTATTATATCCTTCTTTCTTTAAATTTTCTTCCATTTCTCGACGAGTGTTTTCCGAACACATTATTATTATTATTATTATTATTGTTGTTGTTGTTGTTGTTGTTGTTGTAGTAGTAGTAGTAGTAGTAGTAGTAGTAGTAGTAGTATCATCATCATCATCATCAGTATTCTGTTTCCGTATAAATTGTCTTGATGAAAAAAAAGAAATGTAACGTAAGGAACAGGGATGGGAGATATCATATTTACTCCAAATGTCAACAGTTCCATATTCTTTTTTTTTTTTTTTCATTATCGATATTAATGAAGATTGTGGAGACGCGTGGTTTAGTTCTTTTTTTTAGAGCAGCGTTTCTTAACCCAGGCTTCTCCGAATCTCTGGGGTCTTGCAAAAGCTTCCTAAGGGTTCCGTGAGAAAGAGTGAGATAAGCTAATGCTAATTTCATGTTCGTAAAAAAAAAAAAAATAAAAAAAAAATAAAGGCGGTGCTCAAGCATGGCCGCAGTCAAATGACTGAAACAAGTAAAAGAGTATACAGGCACAACATGTTGCTTATTGTAATATTGTAAAATAGACTTTCGGCTGCTGTTACGTTCTGAGTTCAAATTCCGACTTTGCCTTTCATCCTTTCGGGGTCGATTGAACTTCAAAGGGCCAGCATTGTCACACTCTGTGTCACGCTGGATCTACCCTGAGAACTACGTTAAGGGTACGCGTGTCTGTGGAGGGATCAGCCGCAATGAGGTTAATTTCATGAGCAGGCTGTTCCGTTGATTACATCAACTGGAACCCTCATCGTCGTAACCGACGGAGAGCCAGTATAGTATAACATTACCTCTACGGATTTTCTATATAAATTATAGCCAGCACTGAATTTGTGACGACGCTTCGTATCCAAGTCAGCTGATATAAACAACAACGAGATCGAAGATGAAAAATTGATAATGGCCGTATATGCCATACTTCAGGCGTTTTTGCTCCTTCATCAGCACCCATCCAACCCATTAACCGTTAAATATAGTTTGAAGTATGTTGGGGTTGCATAAAAAAATACGGAATCCCTACCGGTCATTAATATTTACATACCGGTTTCCAAGAATGATTTTCATATGTAAAATTGGTATAGCCAATAGCGTCACGCTGCTATATTTAGTGGTTTTTTAAGCAGTGTGTTAGTGGATAGTTAATGGACTGGATGGGTACTGATGAAGAAACAAAATATCCTGGAAGATGGCATATACACTCATTACTCATTTTTTATCTTCAATCTCCTTGTTATTTACATTAAGCATCTCGGATACGAAACGTCGTAGCAAAACCAGTGCTGGCTATAATTTCTATACAGAATCTGTAAAGATAACCATAACAAGTTATTAATTAAGATAGCTATATCAATTAATTAATCCTTCATTAAACATTGAACTGGAGAAACATGCACAGACAGGTGTTTTTATAGTCTGCCTCCTGTAGTTCCTGTCTGTTGTTTAACGAAGATTTAATTAAGATAGCTATGTTAATTAATTTAAACCTTAATTACCCAACTAGCTAGAATTACACGAGGCAAATTTGTTACTATAGCACGCGCCTGCTCAAATATGTAGGAAGCAGTTGTGATATGCGGAAAGATAACAGATCTATACCATCTCTTATTCTTTCTTTTACGTGTCCTGATGAAAGGGTTATAACCCCGACATATCGAGGAAATCTAAGGTAAAACGAACCGTTCAGTTGGCACTTCTCTATGTCATTTATTTGACATTGTTTCAACGCTTTAACAAGTTTCAATCTAATTTAATATCAAACAATGCTAAGGCAGCGAGCTGGCAGAAGTGTTGGCGCGCCGGACGAAATGCTTAGCGGAATCTCGTCCGTCTTTATTTTCTGAGTTCAAATTCCGTCGAAGTCGAATTTGTCTTTCATCCTTTCGTGGTGGGGGGGGGGGCAATAAAATAAGTACTGGTTGCGCACTGATATCGATGTAATCGATTTAACCACTTCCTTGAAATTGCTGGCCTTGTGCCAAAATTTGAAACCAATATCAAGCAAATGTTTCACCGCAACCAATCTATCCTAACATTCTCAATTACATCTAATTGCCTTTAAAAGAAGCGAAAGGGTACTTTGGAAATAGTACCCTATTCTATTCGAGCAGACTTGTGACCAGGCATTCTATCCATGACCGTCCAGTCTTGCTGTTCGGACATATTGCAGCTGGGTTTACGTTATTAAAGATGATTCTTTATTGAATTTATCTTCTCTAGCGGTGAAGATTTAAAAAATCGCTTTGTGATTAACGGGACCATCTTTAAATGGGAAGATGGTTTAATATTAGGAATTAAGACTTTTCCAAAACTGTCATGCTATGAAGGAAAAGGGTCTGATTGTCTTGGAGATATGCACCGTTGCGCATACATGGTAAATTCTTCATTTATCGAAGCTAAACTCTCTTCCAGAGAAGATAGAACAGTCGCTTAGTGACAAATGGAACCAATTCGAATTACGAAGACAAGATAATGCCATATATATAACCTGGGGCTAGTGCAAAAAAAAAAAAACACTCGCCCAAAGTCCGCTCAGTGGGACTGAACCTGAGACCACATGGTTGCTAAACGACCATACAGCGGATGCCTAAGCTCATATCACCTTGCTTTTTTTTTGTTTTGTTTTTTTACTTTGTTTCTTTTTATTCGTTTCTTTTGTTTGTTATGGTTGTTTTTTTCCACACTTTTCTATTTGACCCTTCGTCTACATCGATGTACATCTGAATTCCTTTTGTCAATATCTTCATCATCAACACCCGATATTTCAACCGTTTAAAACGATATCTATTGTTACTTTTCTACACTACACCACATTACTATAACTATGTACCATCCTGTATGTATACATACATATATATATATACATATATATATATACATATATACACACACACATATATATATATATATAATATATATATATATATATATATATATATATATATATATATATATATATATGTGTGATATTATACATATAAGTAAAAATGTGTTTACAGTTTGATAAATGACCTGATGCTATCACAGTCCCCCTCCGCCACGCCACCCCCAGCTAAACTATATTCGACACTTCATAACATTATATTTTTAACACGGTTAACTGACTTTTTCACACAAGTCTTTGTTTATTATGGAAATATCGTTTGCTAGTCTTAACATCTTCTCACGTAAATTGAGCTTTTGTATTTCAACCTCTTCCTATCTCTGGCTTCCTTCCTTTCTTTCTTTCAATCTAAACATCTATCTATTTGTCTATATATGCCTGTGTGTCTATGTATCTGTTGGTCTGTGTATCTATCTTTCTATCGGTCTGTATAGCTATGTGTGTGTCTATGTAGCTATGTGACTG
This sequence comes from Octopus sinensis, assembly GCF_006345805.1. Classification (NCBI taxonomy): domain Eukaryota; kingdom Metazoa; phylum Mollusca; class Cephalopoda; order Octopoda; family Octopodidae; genus Octopus; species Octopus sinensis. Next base: position 16,129 of record NW_021832678.1, on the reverse strand, counting down.
TCTGTCTCTCAGTCTGTCTGTCAATCTGTCTATGCATCTATGTGTCTCTCTCTGTATCAATGTGTTTGTCTGTCTGTGGTTCTGTGCCTATCTGACTGTGGTTCTGTGTCTGTCTGTCTGTCGTTCTATGTGCCCGCCTGTGTATGTATGTATCTCTCTGTCTGTCGTTCTATGTGCCCGCCTGTGTATGCATGTGTCTCTCTGTCTATGGTTCTATGTGTCGATCGAACTGTGATACTATGTGCCTATCTGACTGTGGTTCTGTATCTACTTGTGGGTCTATGTGTCTTTCTATGTATCTACGTGCCTTAAGAGTCTGTGCATCTATATATCTATTGGGTCATCCCATAAATAGTGCGGTATTTTTATACTTCTTTTATTTTTCAAAATTAAGATAAACAAAGTTCCTTTTAATCTAAAATATACCTACCTTCATTTTCTACAATGCTTCTTCCATCTGCCTTGTAGACTCGCAAGGCCCCTCTTTCAAAATTCACTTGTCCCTGACGAAAAATACTCTTCCAGTACTGTTCTGACCTCGTCTACAGAATTCATATTTTTTCCATTAAAATGATTTTGAAGATTGCGGAATAAACGATAATCAGATGGGGCAATATCCGGTGAATATGGTGGGTGGGTATCGTTTCCTATTCAAACTTCTCCAGTCTTTGGAATGTTATCCTCGTTGTAAGAGGCCGTGCATTATCCTGATGGAAGAACACCTTTCGTCTTGAAACCAAAGATGGTCGTTTTCCATCTAGCACTGACTTAAACCGCTCAAGTTGCTCGTCGTAGATCTCTTTTGCTATCATTTGCTTTGGATTTAAAAGTTCAAAGAGGACTAAACCTTTCATTTCCCACCAAACGGATAACAACACCTTACGTGGGTGAAGACCTTTAGCCTGGGCTGCCAGTATTTCGCTTTTTCCTACCTACTGCATTCTGCGCTTGACATTTTTATAGAGAATCCATGTCTCACCGCCAGTCACTATTCGGTCCCAAAAAGGTTCATTCGTGAGGCGCACATGTTCACTCTGCACGCGATTAGACTCAGAAAGTTTGTGAGAAACCCATTGACCCAATTTGCTGACTTTTCCGATGGCAAGCAGGTGTCAATGAATGGTTTAATGACCAAATCTAAGCTTCTCTGCTTGTTCCTCAATAGTTACAATGGAATTTTTTGCACCAGGGTGTGCCTGTGCATGTTTCTGTCTGTCTGTCTGTCTCTCTGTGTATTTATGTATCTGTCTGTGCATCTATCGGTCTATGTGTCTGTCACTCTATGTCTATGGTTTGTCTGTCTATGTATATGCCTGTCTGTTCATATGTCTATCTGTCTATATGTCTGTCTCTGTGTCTGTCTGTATTGTATATCTGTTCATGTGTCTGTTTATATGTGTGTATATGTATCTGTCTATCTGTTCATGTGTCTACCTGTCTATATATCTGTCTATGTGCCTGTCTGTCTGTCTATTCATGTGTCTATCTGTCTATATGTCTGTCTCTGTGTCTGTTTGTCTGTCTGTTCATGAGTCTGTTTATATCTGTGTCTATGTCTGTCTAACTGTCTATCTGTTCATATGTCTATCTGTCTACATGTCTCTCTATGTGTCTATCTGTTTGTTCATGTGTCTATCTGCCTATATGTCTGTCTCTGTGTCTGTCTATCTGTATATCTGTTCATATGTCTATTTATGTGTCAATGTGTCTGTCTAACAGTCTGTCTGTTTTATGTGTCTGTCTATATGTCTTTCTATGTGTCTGTCTGTTCATGTATCTATTTGTCTATATATCTGTGTATATGTCTATCTGTCTATCTGTCTATATGTCTGTCTATGTCTGCCTGTCTGTTCGTTTGTCTATCTGTCTATATGTCTCTCTCTGTGTCTGTCTGTCTGTCCATGTGTCTATCTGTCTATCTGTCTATATGGCTGTCTATGCCTGTCTGTCTGTTCGTTTGTCTATCTGTCTATATGCCTGTCTGTCTGTTTTCTGTCTGTTCATGTGTCTATCTGTCTATACGCCTGAGTATGTCTCTCTTTCTCCGACTATTTCTTTGCCTATCGGTTTTTCTGTCTATCAGTTTTTGTATCTCTTTTCTCTTTTACTTGTTTCAGTCATTTGACTGCGGCCATGCTGGAGCACCGCTTTTAGTCGAGCAACTCGACCCCGGGACTTATTCTTTTTGTAAGCCCAGTACTTATTCTATCGGTCTCTTTTTGCCGAACCGCTAAGTGACGGGGACCGTAAACACACCAGCATCGGTTTGTCAAGCATGCTAGGGGAACAAACACAGACTCACAAACACACACACATACATATATATATATATAATATATATATATATATATATATATATATATATATATATATATATATACATATATACGACAGGCTTCTTTCAGTTTCCGTCTACCAAATCCACTCACAAGGCATTGGTCGGCCCGGGGCTATAGCAGAAGACACTTGCCCAAGATGCCACGCAGTGGGACTGAACCCGGAACCATGTGGTTGGTTAGCAAGCTACTTACCACACAGCCACTCCTGTTTATTTCGCTTTCCTTTTAACTGTTTTTGTTTCCTCCTTTCTTCTTTCTTTTCTCCAACTTTTTCTTATCCTCTCAATCACCCGAATTCTTTACACATCATCATTTGTATCTTTTACACCCACACCCCACCTGTCCTTCCCTTTCTCCCTTAAGCACCTTTTTGCTCTCTTCTCTTTTTCCTCACTCTCGAGCAGAATTCCCACCAGACACTCCCACTCGCTTCCGGTATTTAGTAACCTTTAATATCAATCAATATTGAAGATTCAGTTTTTGATATGAGCCTCCGTCTGTCTGTTTGTCTGTCTCTTTCACCCATCCTTATTATACGTAAATACCTTAACTTTGCTTATTTCACAATAGTCAATCGATGATAATATTTGTTCATCAAGAAACGCACACACATTGTATGTATGTATAAATGTATGAATATATGTATGTACATCCGAACGTACGTATGTATGTATGAACATATGTGTGAATGTATGTATGTATGTATGCATAATTGTACTTAAGAATGTATGTATGTTATTATGTATGTATGATTGTATGTATGTATGATTGTATGTATGTATGTATGTATGTATGTATGTATGTATGTATCTATGTATGTATGTATGTATGTATGTATGTATGATTGTATGTTGTATGTAACTATGTATGTATGTATGTATGTATGTATGTATGTAAGTATGTATGTATGATTGTATGTATGTAAGTATGTATGTATGTATGGTTGTATGTATGTATGATTGTATGTATGTATGATTGTATGTATGTATGTATGTATGTATGTATGTACGTACGTATGTATGTATGTATGTATGTATGTATGTATGTATGTATGTATGTATGTATGTATGTATGTAAGAGTAACAGGGGCTGAATCGATAAAGCACCGAACACCAGATGCTTCTCTTGTTATTATTCATGTTGTTAATTTTCATTCTTCTTCTTTCTCATTTCTTTACTCATTTTGTAGTCTTCATTTATCATTGAACTTGTTACATCTCGACTGGTTCTTCGTGTTCTCTTCATTTCTCATTCTTTTTCTTCCATTTTTCCTTCTTCTATTTTCCCTTCTTACACATCTGTCTCATCTTGTCATATTTCCCCTTTTTTCCTTATTTCTTTCTTTCTTTTCTTTCCCCTTCACCCCTTGCTAACGTCTCAATTCAATCCCCCGCTCTTGTCATCTTTGTATTACCCTCTTTCATCTCCGTTAGTTTTTTTCTTTTAAATGCTAATGTTTTCAATTGTTAGGCCACTTCCTGTCCCACTGAATTTAGAAGAATGGATTTCAAGAATATTACAGGCCCCTTCCTCTACATTTCTTTTCGGCCGGTGTATTTATCAATTGTTCTCAAATACCCTAGTTTTACACGTGGCATGAATTTCGTTAGCAGATTAAATATGTGATTAGGCTGGCGCAGGGAAAGATCGCAACGCAGGCCCTTCCAGCCAAGCCCACCGACAGGAGAGCTATAGGCAGACCGCGTGTGAGATGGTTATTTAATATCCATTGTCTTAGTTGATCACGCCTGGGAATCGAACAGGGAAGTTTGTTGGTTGCTCTGATAAAATCCTGTAGATGGAGACTGTCAGAATGATGTAGACTGTCAGAATGATGTAGACGCAGGAATGGCTGTGTGGGTAAGTAGCTTGCTTACCAACCACATGGTTCTGGGTTCAGTCTCACAGCGTGGCACCTTGAGCAAGTGTCTTCTACTATAGCCTCGGGCCGACCAAAGTCAAATTCCGCCGTGGTTGACTTTGCCTTTCATCCTTTCGGGGTTGATAAATTAAGTACTAGTTGCGCACTGGGTTGGATCTAATCGACTGCCCACCCCTCAAATTTCGGGCCTTGTGCCTAGAGTAGAAAAGAATATTGTAGATATACAAAGGCGGCGGGCTGGCAGAAACGTTAGTACGCCGGGCGAAATGCTTAGCGGTACTTCGTCTGCCGTTACGTTCTGAGTTCAAATTCCACCGCGGTCGACTTTGCCTTTCATCCTTTCGGGGTCGATAAATTAAATACCAGTTACACACTGGGGTCGACATAATCGACTGGCCCTTTCCCCAAATATTTCGGGCCTTAGAGTAGCAAAGAATATTGTTGATATACATAAAATTATCGAGTAGCATAGATTTTTAAAGCTCCGTACAGCAGAATAAGTTCAAGACTTGAACCAACTCCACTATCTGGACAAGGTTGTAAGCAGCACTGGCGATGTGGAACTAGTCATAGACTGCAAGACTGGAAAGGTGCTAGCAGTGCCCCAGCGTATGCGTTCGAGCCTGCCAGACTCAAATATTTACACTGATGTGAAGTTTTGTCCATATGACTTTGTTGTTCTTCTCACTGGTTGATAAGCAAGGTACTTACCACACAGCCACTCCAACGCGTATAGATAAAGTGAATAAAAAATTAAATGTGTTCCATCAAAGGTGCCGCAGAAAGATCTTAAGGGTCAATTGATGGGGCTATTCCACAAATTAGTGGGTTCTGAGTTTCTGAGAAGGACGACGTCATCATTACGCCAAAAGATTGTAGCAGAGCGCTGTTTACGTTTGGCTAATTACATTCTCCGATAAACGGCATCCGAAAACAGCCATGACAAGGGTACCACGTGACGGTGGGCGTAAAAAGAATAGGCTGACATATGGATTGGCAGCGGATATTTTCGAGGCGTCCTAAGGACAATCAAAATCTATGCGTAATAGATGTATAAGAGAAGTAACCGATCGAACTCGGAGACGGAAGCTTGCTGCCCAATACACGGAGCAGAGAAGAACATAAAGCTAGTATGTGTGTGTGTGTGTGTGTGGTGTTTGTGTATACTCTTTACTCTTTACTCTTTTACTTGTTTCAGTCATTTGACTGCGACCATGCTGGAGCACCGCCTTTAATCGAGCAACTCGACCCCGGGACTTATTCTTTTGTAAGCCCAGTACTTATTCTATCGGTCTCTTCTGCCGAACCGCTAAGTAACGGGGACATAAACACACCAGCATCGGTTGTCAAGCAATGCTAGGGGGACAAACACAGACACACAAACACATACACACACATGTGTATATATACATATATACGACGGGCTTCTTTCAGTTTCCGTCTACCAAATCCACTCACAAGGCTTTGGTCGGCTCCCAGGCTATAGTAGAAGACACTTGCCCAAGGTGCCAACGCAGATACCGGGACCGAACCCGGAACCATGTGGTTGGTAAACAAGCTACTTACCACACAGCCACTCCTGCGCCTACGTTGTTTTAAAATCATTGGATTTTATTCAATCGATTATAACCATCACAAGTAAAATAATTTTTTTTTTAATAAGAAGAAATTTGCTCTGATGTGCACTCGAAGAAATTGTATTTCATTAAGATAAAGATGATATATGTATTCTTTAAGTGGCTTATAGGAAAATATCGTTAGATTGTTATACTTAATACTCATAAAGATTATCTCTGAAAATATGCAGTCGCAATCAATCTATTTGTCTGTCTTTTGTCTTATTTGTAACTGTTTTGCTGTTATTATTATTATTATTATTATTATTATTATTATTATTATTATTATTATTATTATATTATTGTATATTGTTATTATTATTATTTGATTATTATTATTATTATTATTATTATTATTATTATTATTTTGCTTCTTTGCCTTCTCTCTCTCCCGTATTACTGATATTTTGATTAAAATGTCTACCAGTCATTTTTCTGCTGATAATTTTGTTTCTACGCATGTAAATTCATTAAATAATCTCTAGCACTTATCTTTATCTATTTTGGGGGTTTTTTTTGTTGTTTTTCTATTTTTAATTTTTGTTATTGAACATAGAACTCTTAATATTGAATATCTATAGAAGACTGATTTTAATCTTTCCAAAAACAAAAACAAAAAAAAATCAACGTCTACTTAAAAATATCTCTTAAACAAGACAGCAGTGTTCACTCGGTGTTTTCCGGTTTGAATAAATTTCTTATCTGAAGACAAGTATTTGATAAACGAAACTTCAGTTTGTTCCTGCGTTTTACATATATATATATATAATATATATATATACACACGATAGACAGACAGATTGACACACTTATAGATAGATAGATAGATAGATAGATAGATAGATAGATAGATAGATAGATAGATAGATAGATAGATAGATAGATAGATAGATAGATAGATGATAGACAGACAGACAAATAGACAGACAGACAGACAGACAGACAGACAGATAGATAGATAGATAGATAGATAGATAGATAGATAGATAGATAGATAGATAGATAGATAGATAGATAGACACACACACACACAGACAGATGTGTATAATCATACAATCACACTCAACTATGAAGGATGAACACAGAAAACAGGCAAATTGACAGATATATATATATGTATATATATACATATACGTAGAGAGATATATAGAGATAGAACAGATAGAAAAAGATTGTATACATAAACATGTGTATATATATATATATACACACATGTATTCAACTTTGAAGGAGACAACTATTAAAAAGAAAACGTTAAAAGCTATATAGGTGTGAGTTTGAAATATAATATTTCGTTCTACCGATCTCTGTACAATGACCTCCTTTGTGGAAACATTTATCTCCTCGCCAAAACTGTGAGATAAGTCTCAGAGACAGACAGATTCTACTTGGAAATTAATAGATGATGAATTCTTAAAGACGACGTATGTATTTTTGTTTTTCTTTAAAGAATAAAAAAATAAGGAAATGAAAAGAAACATTATGTCTATCTGTTTTGTAAAGTATAATTACTAATAAATAATATTATGTAATGTGTTGTTATTATTATTATTTTCTTTTTTTTTGAAATTTGATACGGTTTTAGATATAGCCATCTTGAATTTTAAGATTGATGGATTGGAAACAGTTAAAATAATTGTTTTTGTTTTGGCCCCGGTGGAACAAATTTATCGATGTTCTTTTATCTTTTAATTGCTTCAGATATTCAACTGCGGCCATGCTGTAGCACCGCTTTGTAGAATTTAGTCGAATAAATTAACGCTAGTACATATCAGTAGCAGTTTAGTACTGAGGTCGATATAATTCAGCCTCTCCCCCCGCGCCCATCCCAGCAAAAAATTGCTGGCCTTGAATCAAAATTTGAAATAATTGTTATGAAGGCGGTGAGCTGGCAGAAACGTTAGCACGCCGGTCGAAATGCTGAGCGGTATTTCGTCTGCCGTTACGTTCTGAGTTCAAATTCCAATGAGATCGACTTTGCCTTTCATCCTTTCGGGGTCGATAAATAAGTACCAGTTACGCACTGGGGTCGATATATAATCGACTTAATCCGTTTGTCTGCTCTTGTTTGTCCTCTCTGTGTTTAGTCCCTTGTGGGTAGTATAGAAATAGGTATTTCTTCTGGCTCTTTACATTCGAGTTTCGAACCCCGCTGATGTCAACTTTACCTTTCATCCTTTCGGTGTCGATAAAAGAAACTACCGGTCAAGCTCTGAGATCGATGTACTCAACCAAATCTTCCCATCAAATGAACTGGCAAAATTGCTGGCGCGTCGGACAAAGTGCTTAGCGCCGTTTCTTCTGGCTTTTTACGTCCTGAGTTCAAATCTTGTTCAGGTCAACTTGGCTTTTCCTTTTGTTGGGAGTTGATATATAAATTAAGTGCCGGTCAAGTAGTAGTGTCGCTGTAATCGATTTCTCTCTTTCTCTCAACTCAAATTGCTGGCTTTGTACCAAAGTTAGAAAGAACCATTAGAAAACCTATAAATGAAAATATTGATGTAATGAAACAATAAGAGAAACAACGCTATTGTCAGTAACAAGAGCGTACACACTCACTAACAATTGAAAATATTAACGTTTCGTTTTCTAATACTGCGAACAAAAGTTATTAAAACTGGCTGACCGCACTAGCAAAGATAAGGTCATAATGGGCGATTTGTGTGTCAAAAGAGGGTACTTATCTCCCTGATTATGTCATTTACAAAAATGAGAAATAAGAAACAAATTTTCTGCACCAACGAGGCAGCAGTTATAGGTGGTACTAACCGAGTTGGAAGAATGTTGTTAGGTTGATATACGGATCATTTTGTATAGTTTTATATCCGGATTATCTGCTATAGCCTCGGGCCGACCAAAGCCTTGTGAGTGAATTTGGTAGATGGAAACTGAAAGCTCATCGTATATATGTATATGAGTGTGTGTGTGTGTGTGTGTGTGTGTGTGTGGTGTGTGTGTGTGTTTGTTTCCCCCAACATCGCTTGACAACCAATGCTGGTGTGTTTATGTCCCCGTCACTTAGCGGTTAGGCAAAAGAGACCGTTAGAATAAGTACAAGGCTTACAAAGAACAAGTCCCGGGGTCGATTTGCTCGACTGAAGGCGGTGCTCCAGCATGGCCACAGTCAAATGACTGAAACAAGTAAAAGAGTATGTGAAACCTAAACCCAACCACAAACACGTGTGCGAGTGCGTGTGTTGATGCACACACGAGTGTGTGTGCGCGCGCGCGTCTGTATGTGTGTGTGTGCAGGTAAATGTGTATGTGTATGTATGTGTGAGTGTGTGTGTGTGTGTGTGTGTGTGTGTGTGTGTGTGTGTGTGTGTGTGTGTGTGTGTGTGGAGCTTATGCACAATGTCCATCGCCAAAAAGAATTCACCAGGCATTGATAAACACCTAGCTACAACAAAGACCATTGCGTGAAGGACTGCGCACAATGGGCCCTAACCCCGTACGATTTCGAAGCGAACTTATTAAACTACATGTTTATACCTGCGTCTATCACAATCAGTAATATCAGGCGATAGAAAAAAACAAACAAATAAACGCAAATTAACCACAATTCTTCAGATATATTTTTAATTAGAACTCAGTTACAAGCAACTATATTCCTATTTCTTTACTGCCCACAAGGGGTTAAACACAGAGAGGACAGACAAGGACAGACAGACGGATTAAGTCGATTATATCGACCCCAGTGCGTAACTGGTACTTATTTAATCGACCCCGAAAGGATGAAAGGCAAAGTCGACCTCGGAGGAATTTGAACTCAGACCGTAGCGGCAGACGAAATACCTATTTCTTTACTACCCACAAGGGGTTAAACACAGAGAGGACAAACAAGGACAGACAGGCGGATTAAGTCGATTATATTGACCCCAGTGTGTGACTGGTACTTCATTCATCGACCCCGAAAGGATGAAAAGCAAAGGCAACCTCGGCGGAATTTGAACTCAGAACGTCGTGGCAGACGAAATACCGCTAAGCATTTCGTCCGGCGTGCTAACGATTCTGCCAGCTCGCCGCCTTACAAACAACTATATTCCACCGCCAACCCCTACTATCTCTTCTATGCTTAATAATGGCTCTGCAACCCCGGTCCCCTCTAACACACCGACGTCATAACACATATCTCCGACTTAATATTACACCATCGTAACCTCATTGTGGCTTAATCTGCATTACTAATCGTCAATTCTAATTCCACTGGGGGAAAAAAAAAAGGATTAACTCGCTCGTAGCGGTCCATCGAGTCTCTGAAGATTGTATATTAACAACTTTGGATGTAGGGGATTTAGGTGGGTCGCATCGGCTAATTAGCTAAAGCTTCGGTTTCCATAGCAATTTCAGGTGGCTATTACTTGAAATAGCCAATCAAATAAAGTTTACGTGTTGTACAATTCCCAGTTGTATATTGAAAGTGAACTAACTTCTCTGTTGAGTAGCTTTCAATGATTTGAAGTTCCCGGAAGCATTCTTTTGGAAATATATAATGCAATAATTGTGCTAATTCTGTCTTTCTTTCTCTCTCATTCTATCTTAGTTTCATATGTATGCGGGTGTAAGTGTGTGTGTGTTTGTAATATAGGTGTGTATATAAAATGTGGGCGTATATTTATATATAGTGTGTATGTGTATATATATATATATATATATATATGTCTGTGTGTGTATATGCATATCATTTTTCTATGTGTGTCTGTGTATATTTATTTATTTATTTATTTATTCTTTTACTCTTTTACGTGTTTCAGCCATTTGACTGTGGCCATGCTAGAGCACTGCTTTAACGAGCTTTAGTTGACGAAATCGAATCGATCCCAGATCTTATTCTTTGTAAGCCAAGTACTTATTCTATCAGTCTCTTTTGCCGAACCGCTCCATTACAGGGCCGCATACACACCAATATCAATTGTTCAGTTGCCAAGCGACAGTGGAAGAACAAATACAGACAGAAAGACACACACATAAATATATATATATATACATAAACACCCACACACACACACACACACATATATATATATATATATAGCATTATATTATATATTATATTATATATGTGTGTGTGTGTGTGTGTGTGTATATAGTATGTATGTATATAATATATACATATATATATATATATAATATATATATATAATTGTATATTATATACACACACACATATATATATTATATATATATATTATATATACGTATGTATGTATGTATGTATGTAGTATGTAGTATGTATGTATGTATGTATGTATGTAGTATGTATGTATGTATATTTGTGTGTGTGTCTATCTATAAATGTTCTATCTACACAGCCTTGGTTTTTTTTTTATCTCATCAGGCAAAAACTTCTTGGTGTCAGTAGGACCCAAAGGTGTCAGGTAATGCTGGGTAAGTGCTACGGACAGACTATAGTTAAGCTCCAGGTTCGATAAGGATACAAACGAGGAGTCCAACGTAGGTCATAGACCAGCATGTATATACTCTTTTACTTGTTTCAGTCATTTGACTGCGGGCCATGCTGGAGCAGCACCGCCTTTAGTCGAGCAACCTCAACCCCGGGGACTATTCTTTTGTGGCCCAGTACTTAATCTATCGGGATCTTTGCCGAAACCGCTAGTAACGGGGATATAAACACACCAATCGGTTGTCCACATGCTAGGGGGACAAACACAGTCACACAAACACACACACGCATATATATATATATACATATATACGACGGGCTTCTTTCAGTTTCCGTCTACCAAATCCACTCACAAGGCTTTGGTCGGCCAGAGGCTATAGTAGAAGACACTTGCCCAAGGTGCCACCACAGCCACTCCTGCGCCTATAGATATAAAAAAAAATTCAGAATGAGATAAAAACTCAAGGCTTTCTCTTTACTCTTTTAGTTGTTTCAGCCATTTGAGTGCGGCCATGCTGGAGCACCGCCTTTAGTCGAGCAAACCGATCACAGGACTTATTCTTTGTGAGCCTAGTACTTGTTCCATCGGTCTCAGTTCTCGCCGTTTTAGAGTTAAAGGTATTTGTATAAAGTTATGTCTAATTAACCGCGTTGAGGATGTTACGATGCTTTTATACTTTCTCGTTCTGTCGTCGTCTGAGAGAGATACGATTCTCTCGGGGTTTGCTGGAACTTGCAAGCTGGATGATGTGGCGGAAGACAGACTGCATATATGTGTATATATGTGTGTGTCGGTGTGTACATATATGTATGTGCGTATGTGTATATATATATATATATATATATATAAATATACATATATATACCTGTGTGTATGAGTGTGTATGTATGCATGTATGTCTGTCTGTATATATGTATGTAGATATGTGCGTGAGTATGTATATATGTATGTATATATATGAGTGTGTACGTGTGCATGTGTATGTATTTATGTTTATACGTATATATATGTATATATATATGTGTGTGTGTGTGAGTGTGCGCGCACGCTTGCGTGTGTTTATATTTATTTGTGTCTGTGTCTGTGTATGTATGTATTTATGTATATATATATGTATGTGTGTATGTATAAATATGTGCGTGTGTATGTATATATGTATCTGTGTGTATGTATATATGTGTGTCTGCGTGTATGCTTGTAATGTACGTACATCTTAGAATATAACATACGAAACATAAAGTGATGCTCTCCGGACAACAACAACTTTCCTTTTAAAGATCCAACGACAGCAGTGAGGAAAGGGAGGGTAGGGAGGAAGATGGTGTTGAACTGAATAAGCGTTAAATCTCATAGAAGTTCAGGAAACAATGTGGGTGGAGGTAAAATCTGTGGCGGAAATGAAAGTGTTGTGAGTCAACTTATGCAAGAAACATAGATACCTATATTCACATACGTATTGATCTCTTAGCATATTCTCCCGTATATTTTCGTTCAGAGATGTCTAGTAAATATATAATTGAACGAATATATACGTTCACTGTTATCTATCACTTATTTCTAAGTCGAAATACTTTGTTCATGATGTTATTCCTGTTTTCTAATATTAACTATCAGTAACTAGAATTTCTATCGGTAACTTCATAATAAATCATAAACTGATCCAAAGTAATTTACTCTTTACTCTTTTTACTTGTTTCAGTCATGTGGACTGCGGCCATGGCTGGAGCACCGCCTTTAGTCGAGCAAATCGACCCGGGAATATTCTTTTTATAAGCCCAGTACTTATCTATCGGTCTCTTTTGCCGAACCGCTATGGTGACAGGAACGTAAACACACCAGAATCGGTTTTGTCAAGCAATGCTAGGGGGACCAACAGAACACACAAACCACACACACACACACATATTATAGATAATATATACATATATACGACAGGCTTCTTTCAGTTTTCATCTACCAAATCCACTCACAAGCATTGGTCGGTCCGGGGCTATAGCAGAAGGCATTGCCCAAGATTGCCACGCAGTGGGACTGAAACCGGGAACCATGTGGTGGTTAGCAAGCCTACTTACCACGCAGCCACTTCTGCGCCTTATTGTGTACTTATTCTTCATTATTTACAGATTCAAAAGAAATAATTAATTTTTTTCTTTTTTTTACATAGAAATTGAAAAGAAAATTGTGCACATTAAGAGGTTTAAATGCGTGACGGAATAAAAAAAGGCATGTTATTTTTGTTGGAGATTGTAGTCTGGTTAAGTTACGCAAATACCTTTCTGTGACGACGCTTTAAGGAGAATGGCGGGTAAAATGAATCCCGTTAGGAATTGCTTTAAGAATAGAAAGGGAGGCAACGAAAAGTTTCTTATATTAACAATAGTAACAAACACATTCACTCGCTTTCTTTGTCACACACACACACACACACACACACCACACACACACACTCAATCCCCCCTCTCTCTCTATATATATATAGGCGCAGGAGTGGATGTGTGGTAAGTAGCTTGCTTACCAGCCACATGGTTCCGGGTTCAGTCCCACTGTGTGGCACCTTGGGCAAGTGTCTTCTACTATAGCTTCGGCACCGACCAAAGTCTTGTGAGTGGATTTGGTAGTCGGAAACTGAAAGAAGCTTGTCATATATACGCATATATATATATAGTGTGTGTGTGTGTGTGTGTGTGTATGTTTGTATTTTTGTGTTTGGCCCCCAACATCACTTGACAACCGATGGTGGTGTGTTTAAGTCCCCGCCAAAAGAGACCGATAGAATAAGTGAATTGTTTATTAAATGATTTTTGTTCTCCTTCTGTTGTTGCTATTTATAAGTACTCGGCTTACAAAGAATAAGTCCTAGGGTCGATTTCTTCGACAAAAGGTGGTGCTCCAGCATGGCTGCAGTCAAATGACTGAAACAAGTAAAAGAGAGTACATACACACACACACACACACACACACACACACACATTAATATATATATATATATATATAAACACGTGTGCACACTATATTAGTTGCACTATCTTACACATACATGTGTACACGCCTGCACGAACGCACACTTGCATGCATACGTATTTACACATACGCACCTTACACACCACACACACACACACACACACGCAAACACACACAAACACACACAACAACACTTTCTCATTCCAACACATACCTACAACGCACACAATTGGATTCCTTCACATTCACTGATACTTCTCTCTCTTTTTCTCTTTCTCCCTCCTCCTCTCTCTCTCTCTTTCTCTCTTCTCCGTCTCTATCTTCTTTCTCCCCCCCTCTCTCTCTTTCTCTCTCTCTCTCTTCTTACTCTCTCTTACTCTTTCTCGCGCGGCACTTCACATATATACATATATTATATACGTTATAGCATTTGTAGTCACAGGCATTAAATCTGGTTATTTTTCTCTATATCTCAGAAATTATAAATAAAACGCTTACAGGCATCTTCGTAGGTATTAATACCCAATCGCAATACTGGAGAACATCGAGGTGGAGGTTTAATTCTACCTGTGGTGTGTTGTAAGTATGATTTATGTACGCATGTGCGGTATACCTGTGGAAGCACTCCGTCGGTTACGCGATGAGGGGTCCGGTTGTTCCGAATCAACGGAACAGCCTGCTCGTGAAGTGAAAATTAAGTGTAAGTGGCCTGAGCACTCCACAGACACGTGCACCCTTAAACGTAGTTCTCAAGGAGATAGATATCAGCGTGACACGAGAGTGACAAGGCCGGGCCCCTTCAAATACAGGTACAACAGAAAAGGAAGTAAGAGTGAGAGAAAGTTTGTGGTGAAAGAGTACAGCAGGGATCACCACCATCCCCTGCCGGAGCCTCGTGGAGCTTTCTTTTAGTGTTTCGCTCAATAAACACTCACAACGCCCGGTCTGGGAATCGAAACCGCGATCCTATGACCGCGAGTCCGCTGCCCTAACCACGATGGGCCATTGCGACTCCACGAATAGCTCTGTAACGATGAGTAAAATGGCATTAGAAAAATCATTCTATCGGTACATCATACACTTAAATATATCTTTTCCGGGTACGGCTCGTTTTACCAGCAACCACATCATAGATACATACCTAACTACAAAAAAGCTCTCACAACTACATCTATATACACGCAGCGGGAGGCGCAATGGCCCAGTGGTTAGGGCAGCGGACTCGCGGTCATAGGATCACGGTTTCGATTCCCAGACCGGGCGTTGTGAGTGTTTATTGAGCGAAAACACCTAAAAGAAAGCTCCACGAGGCTCCGGCAGGGGATGGTGGTGATCCCTGCTGTACTCTTTCACCACAACTTTCTCTCACTCTTACTTCCTGTTTCTGTTGTACCTGTATTTGAAGGGGCCGGCCTTGTCACTCTCTGTGTCACGCTGAATATCTCCGAGAACTACGTTAAGGGTGCACGTGTCTGTGGAGTACTCAGCCACTTACACGTTAATTTCACGAGCAGGCTGTTCCGTTGATTCGGATCAACCGGAACCCTCATCGTCGTAACCGACGGAGTGCTTCCATCATACACGCAGCTGCATGACTACATATATAAATGTGTGTGTGTGTGTGTGTGTGTCTGTGTGTCTGCATGTATGCTGAAAATCCTTGGGTTTAAGGGTGCCGCGAAAGGCGTCGCCTGAGGCCAAGCATTCCGAGTTCTTTTTCAGGGCTTAGAAAAACCGCTGTAATAAGTGTGTGAATCTGAGAGGAGGGGGATATGTTGAATAAAATCATAATTACAGGGATCCTCCTCTATTTTCGTTTATCCCAAGCCAGGAACATTTCAGTACCCCTTTGTATATACATATATATAATTATACATATATAAATATACATACATATATATATATATATATATATATATATATATT
>NW_021832677.1:12500-25000 GCF_006345805.1 Octopus sinensis | reverse complement strand
CCAAGTTAAAAGGTATATTAATTTTCATATGCTTTGGATGGCAAGAAAAAAGTAGCGGATATTGTTTGGAGAAGATGATGGTTTTAGAGTTCACATCTCTTTATGGTTAAGATATCTACTAAATAAGGTAGTTTTTGTTTGTTTGTTGGTTGGTTTTTTTACTGCATTCCGCTGTGAATCCCATTATGTTATTTAGTAAAGCTGTAAACTTATAGTGTTGATTCAAAATGCGTGTCCACAGGTTGAAATAATCGTCCAGTTGGTGTATAGGTATTTATGGAAGTTATCGCCGAATTATAATTACGAGTATATTTGGACTTCTAAATATGCCGTAACAAGGTTGGCATGAACAGGACTACTTTAGTACCTATCGTAGTCCCAGATATATGAAGATGTTGAAATTAAAAAAAGTTCTTTTGCAGGATGAACTTTAATTCTTCAATAACGAATCTTTTTTCCAATTCGTTCAGGTAGGTCGCTTGAAAACTTTCCCAGTCAGAATTGTATGGCTTCTGTTCTGTATTCATGTAGAATCGTGGTGTACAGATTTCCTACATCAAATAGCACAAAAAGAGTGTCTGTGTTGGTTTTGTTTGAAAGATGGTTTAGAAAGTCTAAATCATCTCTTATCAAGCTCGGTATATGTTTCAGAATGTGTTTTAGAAGTATGTTAATAAAGTTACTGAGTCTATGTGTCTCACAGGACGGGTCTGTTCCAATTGGTCTTAATTTGAAATTTCTGGAATATGGTATTTCTCCTTTTTCTCTTTTTTCTTTTTTTTTTTTTACTTGTTTCAGTCATTTTGACTGCGGCCATGCTGGAGCACCGCCTTTAATCGAGCAACTCGACCCCGGGACTTATTCTTTGTAAGCCCAGTACTTATTCTATCGGTCTCTTTTGCCGAACCGCTAAGTGACGGGGACATAAACACACCAGCATCGGTTGTCAAGCAATGCTAGGGGGACAAACACAGACACACAAGCACACATACATACATATATATATATATATATATATACGACGGGCTTCTTTCAGTTTCCGTCTACCAAATCCACTCACAAGGCTTTAGTCGGCCCGAGGCTATAGTAGAAGACTGCCCAAGGTGCCACGCAGTGGGACTGAACTCGGAACCATGTGGTTGGTTAGCAAGCTACTTACCACACAGCCACTCCTGCGCCTCCACATTAAGGTTGATACTGTACATGCGTCCCTTATTGTTTTGCTCTCGTGGATTTTTAAGGGCCCATAAAAATTGTTGGTTTTGCATCCAAACCTTATTTAATAGACCCTTTTCTTTTCCGTTATTACCTTTTCGGCGGAACGACGAGCTGAAGATCGCGAGTTTCTTCATTATTTTAGATTAGTAAATAAATAGGCGCAGGTGTGGCTGTGTGGTAAGTAGCTTGCTAACCAACCACATGGTTCCGGGTTCAGTCCCACTGCGTGGCACCTTGGGCAAGTGTCTTCTGCTATAGCCCCGGGCCGACCAATGCCTTGTGAGTGGATTTGGTAGACGGAAACTGAAAGAAGCCTGTCGTATATGTATATATATATATATATATATATGTATATGTGTGTTTGTGTGTCTGTGTTTGTCTCCCTAGCATTGCTTGACAACCGATGCTGGTGTGTTTATGTCCCCGTCACTTAGCGGTTCGGCAAAAGAGACCGATAGAATGTACTGGGCTTACAAGAATAAGTCCCGGGTCGATTTACTCGACTAAAGGCGGTGCTCCAGCATGGCCGCAGTCAAAATAACTGAAACAAGTAAAAAAAAAGAGTAAACAATCTTGGTGGAAAAAGAGAACTTCAGAAGATAAAAACTCCTTAAACGGTGTAATGTCAATGGAGAAGTTAAGAATGAATGGAAATTCGAAGAAGTTTGAAAGAAGTATGGTGTTGATACAAAAGGCCTAAATGTTGTAACTGAAGCCCTGAAGTAGCGCATACATGCAAAAAAAGCAAAGCTAAGTTTGAACAACGGATTAAGCAATACCAGCAAACCAAATTGTTTAGAACCGACCAAAAGAGATTTTATTAAGTGATTATTGATCATAAAAAACGTGAAAGATTAGTCCCTGATACTAATGAAAGTCGACTTTTCTGAGGTAAGATATGGAGTAAGCAAGAACAACATAATACTACAGCTGAATGGCTCTGCAGCCTGAAGCAAACAGCTTCTTATCCCCAGCAAGAGGCTATCCATTTCACTGAAGAGAAGAAATATGAGTAAAAAGATAAACATTTAGAAAGCAGTAGGACCTGATAGTGTACAGGGATTTGGGATAAAAAAAAAAAAGTTCAGTAGTTGCCAAAAATTGATTGCAGGGCAATTTAATGCTTTGATCAATGGAAAAGAAAAAATCCCGGGCTGGTTGACAAAAGGATGAACAGTGTTGTAGCTAAAGGATGCATCAAAGGAAAATGCTGCTAACAATTACAAACCAATTTCCTGTCAGGAAGTTACTGTCAGGAGGAACTGCAGAAGAACTGTACAAATTTCTTGATGAGAACGATATATTACCGACGGAAGAAAAAGGCTGTAGAAGGAGACGCAGAGGTAGGAAAGATCAATTATTGATAGACAAAATGGTAAATCCAAGACTGTAAACGAAGAAGAACACATTCGGGAATGGCCTCGATTGACTATCGTGGGTCATCGAGTGCTTAGATCTTCTAGGAATTGCGAGAAATGTAGCGTGTTTTCTGAAGAGAAGTATGGTGGGGTGGAAAAGTGCACAGACATCTTACGGAAAAACCTTGAGCATCCTGGGTATCAGAAGAAGGATTTTCCAGGGTGATAGCTTATCTCCGTTACTTATTGTTATCTGCGTATTAGCCCCTGACCTTGGCACATAGGAGAATGAGCCTGGGGTACCAAAGGGAAAATCTCAAACAATCAACCACCTCCTCTGCATGGATGATTTGAAACTGCATGGCAAGATTGACACACAAGTGAGTTCCTTGGTGAACACAGTCCACTGCTTTAGTACTGATATTGGAATGAAATTTGGCCTCAAGAAGTGCGGAATAATCTACCTAAAAAGAGGCAGAGTACAGTCACTAGCAGGGATAGAGCTGCCGAATAGAGACTTGTTTAAGCAAATTGAAACGGAAGGAAACAAATACCTTGGTGCACTAGAGTTCAGCGAGAAAATGGAAAATGAAATGAAAGAGCAAATGTGGGTGGTGTATTTCCGAAGACTGAGGTTGGTGCTGCACTCAAAATTGACTAGATGAAATAAAATCCAAGAAGCTAATATGTGGGTGGTAGCATCGCCTCGGCATGGAGGGGGAATTATAAAATGGCAAAAGAGAGAAATGAAGAAAGTAGATACCAAAACCAGAAAAATGTTGACAGTGTACGCAGCTTTCCACCCTAAGAGTAACACTAAGAGTAACATCAAAACTGAAAATTGTGAAATGAAATAAAATCTAAGCAAGTAATGAACACCAAAAAAGTAAGCGCATGGAAAGAAGAAAACTGTACGGTCAGTTTGCAAGAGATGTAAACGCTAAGAGAGATACAGAGGACCGGTGACTATGGATGAGGAGGAGTGACCTGAATACAGAGACAGAAGCACTCATATGCGCAAGAATGATCCATTGGGAGCTCTGTGGAAATCACGGCCTACAAATAGCAAAGATATGATATGCGTAAACCCCAGAAGAAGCCACTGAAAATGAGGATTGCAAAATCCTGTGGGAGGCAATGATCCAGTGCGATCAACCGATCAGACATCGGAAACCGGACATTGTTGTGGTGAATAAAAAGAAAGAGCATGTATTATAATCGATATAGCATACTCCGGAGATAACAGGATCAATGTGAAAGAAGAAAAAATAGACAACTATGACGATCTGAAGTGGAAAATACGAAGATTGCGGTCATTGAAGAGAGTAGGCGTGATGCCATTAATAATTGATGCATTTTTAAACCGGTTGATAATGCAACTATGAGCAGATATATCTTTTCTACTCGAAGCAAGCAAAGGGAAACTAATAAACCCAACAAAGAATAATTGCTAAACATGACTTTTACAAGAAAACAAAGGACACACGGATTGAAATCCCCAGACAAAAAACTCCAATTAAAGATCGGTGCAAGTGTGAAGGTAGAATACCTACAAAAATCAGCATTACTTGGAACTGCAAGAATTCTTCGTAGGGTTCTTGAAGCATGATAATTTAATAAGCGTCAACTTAGTCTGCGGGCTGTGAACAGCTGACACTTTCCAGCGTACCCAGTAAAATAATAATAATAATAATAATAATAATAATATAATAATAATAATAATAATAATAATAATAATAATAATAATAATAATGATGATGATGATGATGATGATGATGATGATGATGATGATGATGATGATGATGATGATAATAATAATAATAATAATAATAATAATAATAATAATAATAATAATAATAATGATAATAATAATAATGATAATAATAATGATAATAATAAACCTGAAGAAAATTCTAACTGGGCCCCACCTGCAAGGTCATGTGCTGTTTATCTTGTTATGAGATCACCATGTCGCGCACATATGGTTGTGATGCATGTGCCTGGTGTACCCTTATCAGACGGGTAGTCATGATGGGTATATTGGGCTTCGTATATTTTACCCCAGTGTCACTTTGATGGCATGCACTGCTCTCTCACTCAATAATAATAATAATAATAATAATAATAATAATACATGGCTTCTGATCTTAACTGACTGGAAGTGTTATCATGTACATTGTTTTGTCTTGGTATAAAAGATGGGCTACAGCAAATATTCTGCTCAATACCACAGGTTTGCTTGTCAGTTGTTTGACCTTAACCAGTTGAGCATGTCCCTTAGTGGCTGACGATATGTGCATCTCTGATCACGAGCAGAAGTAGTGGGGGAGCATCATGGCCATGTGTTGAGAGGGATTCTTTGGAGTTTGAATGGTTCACCTCTGGAAACATAGGTGTTTCGTTCAACATCCTAAAGCAACCCTTATTCAGGGACCGTTTGAGCAGGATGGGCTACTCAACCTGAAGAAAATTCTAACTGGGCCCCACCTGCAAGGTCATGTGTTGTTTATCTTGATATGAGATCACCATGTCGCGCACATATGGTTGTGATGCATGTGCCTGGTGTACCTTTATCAGACGGGTAGTCATGATGGGTATATTGGGCTTCGTATATTTTACCCCAGTGTCACTTTGATGGCATGAACTGCTCTCTCACACAATAATAATAATAATAATAATAATAATGGCAAGAAAAACCTCTCAATGGCAAATACCCAAAGAGAGCGAATAATGCCGATGTTGACAAAGCCCTGACCTATCAATGTTTAATGGCCTCTGGCTTAAAATCTGAAATAGAAGGGTTTATCATAGCAGCTCAAGATCAATGCCTACCCACAAGGAACTACCATATTAAAGAATGGCAATAGCCCAACATGAAACTATTGATCATGTTGTTTCCAAATGCAGTCTTCTAGCGCCTACAGAGTATCTCAACAGGCATGATAGAGCTGCACAATATATTCACTGAGTAATTTGCAAAAGCCTGGACTTGCCCCATGAAAAAAACTGGTGGGAACATAGACCACCTCCAGTGCTTGAAAATGACCACATCTCACTCCTCTGGAACTTCACCATTCAAACTGACAGAAAGATAGATGCGAATAGGCCAGACATCATATTGAAAGACTTCAGACAAAAACATGCCTCCTCATTGATATGACTGTCCCAATTGATATAAACGTATCTGTCAAGACCTACCAAAAACTGAGCAAGTATAAAGATCTCGAAATAGAAACCAGCAAAATGTGGAACCTGAAGACTAAAGCAATACCTGTTGTCATAGGTGCCCTGGGAATGATAGCAAAAGGGGCTGATTGCTACCTTACTCAGATACCAGGAAACCCCAAAATGGCAGAAATTCAAAAGATAGTGCTCATGGGAACTGCTCATATCCTACGCAAAATACTTTCTATGTAATCTCAAGTTTTAAAACAAACATAATTCTCGTATGTTTTTTTAGACATTCACCAGTACAACACTAAGTACAAAACCAAATATATGGCACCCTAGGCATAACACCAACACGAACTTCCAGCTTGTCTCTTGAGGTCTTTGGGTGAGACTTGGAGCCAACTTGTACAAATGTAAAGCAAAAGTCAAACGTATAATAATAATAATAATAATAATAATAATAATAATAATAATAATAATAATAATAATATATTATTATCATTATTATATCATATATAATATATATATATATACATACACACATATATAAGTATAAATTTCCTTATATATTATTAATATATTTATTAATATTTATTATTATTATTATTATTATTATTATTTTATTATTATTATTATTATTATTATTATTATTATTATTATTATTATTATTATTATTATTATTATATTGAGTGGGAGAGCAGTGCATGCCATTAAAGTGACACTGGGGTAAAATATACGAAACCCAGTATAACCATCATGATTACCCGTCTGATAAGGGTACACCAGGTACATGCATCACAACTATGTTTCCAGATATGAGTTATCCAAACCTCAAAGAATTCTTGACTATGATCCTCTCCCACTACTTCTGCTCGTGATCAGTGATGCACATATCGTCAGTCACTAAGGGACATGCTCAACTGGTTAAGGTCAAACAACTGACAAGCAAATCTGTGGTATTGAGCAGAATATTTGCTGTAGCCCATCTTTTATACCAAGACAAAACAATGTACATGATAACACTTCCAATAAGTTAAGATCAGAAGCCACGAGAGCTACTGCTTGGTACTGCATCAGGGCATTTATTATTATTAATGGATCATTCTTGCGCATATGAGTGCTTCTGTCTCTGTCTTCAGGTCACTCCTCCTCATCCATAGCCACCGGTCCTCTGTATTTGTCTTGGCGTTCACATCTCTTGCAAACTGACCGTACAGTTTTCTTCATTCCATTCGCTTACTTTTTTGGTGTTCATTTCTTGCTTAAATTTTCTTTCATTACACAAATTTCAGTTTCGATGACACCGGCCTTCTTTGTACGCTTAAACAATGGCTCCACGGCATTTTTATATGCCACCTTTGGCTGTTTTCCTCTGCTTCGATACAGTCCTGACAATTGATCAAACCTCTCCCACCCTTTCTTCTGGACAAGTAGTCTTTCAGTGTTACTCTTAGGGTGGAAGGCTCCAAGTACTGTCAACATTTTTCTGGTTTTGGTATCCATTTTCTTCATTTCCCTCTTTTGCAATTCTATAATTCCCCCTCCTTGCCGAGGTGATGCTACCACCACGTATTAGCTTCTTGGATTTTATTCCATCCAGTCAATTTTGAGCGCAGCACCAACCTCAGTCTTCGGAAATACACCACCCACAGTTGCTCTTTCATTTCATTTCCCATTTTCTCGCTGAACTCTAGTGCACCAAGGTATTTGTTTCCTTCCGTTTCAATTTGCTTAATCAAGTCTCTATTCGGCAGCTCTGTCCCTGCTAGTGACTGTACTCTGCCTCTTTTTAGCTAGATTATTCCGCACTTCTTGAGGCCAAATTCCATTTTATCATCATCATCATCATCATCATCGTTGTCGTTGTTATTGTTATTATTATTATTTTTGTTATTATTATTATTATTATTATTATTATTATTATTATTATTATTATTATTATTATTATTATTATTATTATTATTATTACTATTTTTATTCAGTAGTCTAACACGTGCTTTGACTGCACTACCGAACGCAGCTCTGTGTCCCTTTGGTTTGTGCTGTGGTTTGTTGTGATGCTCCTATTGTTACTGTATTGAAAGTGCTTTTCGTAGGATGTGTGCAGTGCCTAGTAGAAAATTTCTGTATACTTGTTACTCCTGGTGTTTTTGTTATGTAGTTGTCTGAATATCTTTTTATCATACCTAATACGCTTATTATGATAGGAATTGCTTCTGTTTTTAGATTCCACATTCTAGTTACCTCTATTTCCAGGTCTTTATATTTTAAAAGTTTCTCCATTTCTTTTAGATGGTCTCTGACAACTATATCCGGTTATTGGCCTTAATTTCTCTATCTCTGTGTATTGGCATATCCCATAGTATGGTTGCTTTCTCATTTTCAATGACCTTTTCTGGCGTGTGCCTATACCATCTTTTTTCTCTTGTTATTCCATAGTGTTGGCATAGCTTCCATTATTATTATTATAATTATTATTATTATTATTATTATATTATTATTATTATTATTATTATTATTATCATTATTATTATTATTATTATTATTATTATTATTATTATTATTATTATTATTATTATTTGAATTGACGGAGGCCCAAAACGAGAAATATGTTTTTATTATTAACATCACACTCTGGAGGAATGAATAAGATGACAGGAGAATATCATCAAATTTATACATAACTGTTTGATTAAACATTCTTCTTTCTCTCTTTTTCTTTCCTTACTTTCTGTCGTCTTATTTTTTCTGATTTTTTTCTGTCTTTTTCTTTTCGCCTGTTATAAAATTGTAACTTAAAAACTAATGATATCATTCCATCAACGTGTGGACGCTGGTTACTCTCGTTCATACCTTATGTTTAAATTTCTGTAATTTTCAATTTGTATCACTTCTTATTTTGAACTTGACAAAGACAGACGTACTGTTGAAATATCGCTAAACTAATAAAATATCTTACAATCGAATCGCGCTCTCTATCGCTTCATTCCTCTTCTCTACGGTTAAGACAGTAAAGGTGCGTAGCACAGTGGTTAGGGGTGTTCGGCCCACGATCGTAAAGTTATGAGTACCATTCTCTGCGGCGCGCTGTGTTCTTGAGCAAGCTACTGAGCTTCACCTGCTGCAGTCGACTCAGCTGGCAAAAATGAGTTGTGGCTGTAATTCAAAGGGGCCAGCCTTGTCACATTCTGTGTGAGGCTGAATCTCCCCGAGAACTATCTTATGGTATACATGTCTGCATTTTACAAACAGACTGTCGGCTTAGTTCGAGATGTGTGCTTATAGTGATAAATTATATGGTTATTGACGATTTGTCTGTTTTCGGCATATTTGGTATTAGAATTTTTTTCTTTTGCTCTTGTTTATAAGTTGTTTATAAATTTAACCTTTAAAGGTATTTTTTAATATGCTGGCCATTGACAGAATTTTTTTTCAAAAAATGTTATCCTATATTAAATGTAAATTTAATAGTGTTCACTTCCGGACTCTATCACTCTGTGAGAGTTTTCAGTCCGATCACACGTGTCTCGAGGTGTGCTGGAGAATTTCTATTTTGAATATATTTGGGGTACTGAAGTGTGCACATGACTTAGTGTTTGCTTCTTCCATGGGTATAAGTAAGTATTTCATTTATTTCTTACAGTATTTATCGCTGACGAGGAGAAAATTCTTATGAATTATCTCTGAAATTGGGACCGATACAATAATAACGGAAATTTTTGGAAATTTCTCTCGGCTTAGTTCGAGACGCGTGCTTATAATGATAAATTATATGGTTATTGACGATTTGTCTATTTTCGGCATATTTGGCATATATACATACACACATACACACACACACACACACACACACACACACACCACACACACACACACACACACACATATATATATATATATATATATATATATATAGTGGAATACTTACATACATATAAGAGGAAGGTGTACGTACGCCGCAAAAACATATGTATAAAAAATATATATAAAAATACAAAATGGAACAAGAACGCAAAACATTTAAATAGACGATACAAAAACGGACAGGTCATCCGAAGCCTCTAATCTTCAGTCAAGAACCGGATCATCCTCGCAATTTCGGCTGATTAATCTTGAGATTGCTCCGATCTGGCCAGCCCCAAGGAAAAACTAAGCTACGAGCACTAGATTAGCCTGGAAAAAGGATCGAACGTATACGAGACAAGGACAGAAAAACGGGCGATGTTACACGAAAATAAATACAAAACACAAAAGGTAATACGAATATAAATACAAAAAAAAACAATATTAATAATAACAGGACAAAAACAACAGGCGTCTTTAAAGACGTCTGTTGTTTTTTACATATTTATAAAGATATTGGTTTATAGGTTTATTGCTTACTCTTTACTCTTTTACTTGTTTCAGTCATTTGACTGCGGCCATGCTGGAGCACCGCCTTTAGTCGAGTAAATCGACCCCAGGACTTATTCTTTGTAAGCCTAGTACTTATTCTATCGGTCTCTTTTGCCGAACCGCTAAGTGACGGGGACGTAAACACACCAGCATCGGGGGACAAACACAGACACACAAACACACAGACACACAAACACACAGACACGCAAACACACACACACACACATACATATATATACGACAGGCTTCTTTCAGTTTCCGTCTACCAAATCCACTCACAAGGCATTGGTCGGCCCGGGGCTATAGCAGAAGACACTTGCCCAAGATGCCACGCAGTGGGACTGAACCCGGAACCATGTGGCTGGTTAGCAAGCTACTTACCACACAGCCACTCCAGCTTATATATTTTTTACACATAATTTTTCTGTATTCTACCTTCCACCCTGCATTTTCCCATGTGCGTATATAGACATGTATATGGATTCTTTTGTGCGCGCGTGAGTATGTGTGCGTATGTGCGGATATGTGCGTATATAGATGTGTGCGTGTGTGCGTGCATGCGAGTATGTGCGTATATAGACGTGTTTTACTCAGTGTTTTTACACTTTTTCCTGTATTTTTGCAATTTTTAACCTGTTTTTTCTTGTGTATAGACGTATGTACGATCTTTTTTGTGCGTGCGCGTGTGTGTGCGTATATAGACGTGTGCGGGTTTGTGCGTATACATATATATATATTATATATATATATATATATTATATATATATATATATATATATATATACACAGACATGCAGAAAGTAAATAGACACCTTTAATTTTCAAAATTTCTGACCTAAGTGTCTTAATATGTTTTCAGCGGTGTAGAATTTACAGTGTAATTATTCTTTTTCATTTCAGTTGCCATTATATTAAACATTTGCGAAGAGTAACCATGTCACACACAAAAAATTCAGCAGAACTGTCAGGTTTTCAAAGAGGTGGTATTGTTGGGCAATTTGAGGCTGGTCTTAGCCAGTCAAAAATTGCTGAAAATCTTCAAATTCCTCTTGCTGTTGTTAATAGAATTATAGTGCAATTCAAAAACCAAGGAAAAGAATCAATAGATTCTCGTCCCGGCCGACCTGGGCCCTCGGAAAGGAAGCTTCGCTGTTTGAAGAGAATTGTGGAAAATGAACCCCGTTCGAAGGCTTCTGACATTGCAAAGCAACTAGAAGTTAGTCCAAGAACGTATGTTACATATCTGCATAAGCTTGGGTATTATGGAGAGCAGCTAGAAGAAAACCTCTCCTATTAATATCATGAAAATAAAGAAATGGGCTAAGGAGATGTCAGAAAAATCCAGTTCATTTTGGGATAGTGATTTTCTCAGATGAATTTTCAGACAGTGAACGTGTTTGTGTCTGGAGGCTTCCCAATCAAGAATTTGATTTGAAACGACTCCAACTAACTGTGAAACATGGCGGTATCTCTGTAATGCTTTGAGGAGCTGTCACCAGCAATGGTTGTTTTGAGCTGATCGAATGTGTTGGAACCATAAACTCTGAAAAATACATCGAAATATTTAAGCAAGGACAACTTCCGATGTATTCACGCTATAACATAACGAAAAGTGAATTTTTATTCGTGGAAAATGGGACTCCGTGCCACACAGCGAAAAGGAATCAACAATGGCTGACTGAAAATGGGATCAAAAAGCTTCTTTGGTCGAGGCAATCTCCTGACATGAACCCAACTGAAATTCTTTGGAGCATATTAGATAGAGCTATATGAAAAATTCGGCAGAAACCTAGATCTAAAGATGAATTGTTTCGATTGTTGCGTGAAAATTGGGCAGAAATTCCACAAGAGACAATCACAAAGCTCATCAGTTCAATGCCAAAGAGACTTTCAGAACTAAAAACTGCAAAGGAAATGTCAGCTAAATACTAAAGTATGTAGTCCTACCTATCGATTACATTTCAATTGTTCGTTTTGCATATTAGATAAAAGATTTTGAAAATTAAAGGTGTCTATTTACTTCCTGTATTTCTGTGTATATATGTATATAGTGAAGGCGCATGGCTCAGTGGTTAGAGCGTCCATTATGAGGTTGTGAGTTCGATTCCCGTATCGGGCTGTATGTTGTATTCTTGAGCAAGACACTTTATTTCACGTTGTTCCAGCTCACTCAGCTGTAGAAATGAGTTGCAACGTAACTCACTGGTGCCAAGTTGTATCGGCCTTTGTCTTTCCTTTGGATAACATCGGTGGCATGGAGAGGGGAGACTGGTATGCATTGGCCACTGCTGGTCTTCCATAAAAACAACCCTAGGTTGTGCGTTCGCCGATGAGGCGACTTTCCGTCCAGACTTGTAC
>NW_021832677.1:0-7500 GCF_006345805.1 Octopus sinensis | reverse complement strand
GTGTCTTTGACTCAAAGTGATGAACCCAACACTCATCCTGGGTTAGGAAACGTTCGAGGAAACCAGCTGGATCTGCTTCAAACAATATCAGATTTTCCTGTGATGTGATCGGCCTGGTATGCCTTTAATGGGGTGTCAGAAGACGTGGCAGCCACTGAGCAGGAACCTCCGGCATGCTAAGTTCATTGTGCAGAATATTCTCCACTTTCTCAAGGGATATGTTAATAGCATTGGCTATTTAATTTATAGCCAATCGCCGGTCATCTGTCAGCATATGGTAAACACAATCAATGTTTTCCTCGGTGGTGGCATTTGCAGAACATCTAGACCGTGAACCATCTTCAAAACTCTCCTTGCCCCTCCTAAATTCAGCTTCCCATTTTTGTACTGTTGATAAAGCTAGAGCGTCATCTTCTAATGTCATGACGAATGTTGTTGTTGCGGGCTTTTTTTCTGCAGGTACTTGATAATACCTATTTCTTTATTGCCCACAAGGGGCTAAACATAGAGGGGACAAACAAGGACAGACATAGGTATTAAGTCGATTAAATCGTCCCCAGTGCGTAACTGGTACTTTATTTATCGACCCCGAAAGGTTGAAAGGCAAAGTCGACCTCGGCGGAATTTGAACTCAGAACGTAACGACAGACGAAATACCGCTAAGCATTTCGCCCGGCGCGCTAACGTTTCTGCCAGCTCGCCGCCTTACTTGATAATACCACGATGCCAGATTTTTGTCTATTTTCAAGAGAAGTCACTACTAATTACTTTTGAAGTCTTCTTTGAACAGTCAGAAGTCAGTTCACTTCGAAAGAAACATTGAGTTACTAATAAGGTTTTAATTTAATGGATGAAAGATTTCACAACTCTGGTATCACTCCTTCATAGTCAGCTTATGAACTTTTCAGCCCACTCTCGTAATTCAGTTGAACAGTCATGTCGAAATACTGTTTGCTTTAGTTAAAACGAAGGTAAAATTTAAGACTAGCCCAACCTACTAGTCACATACACACACGCGCACCTAAGAAATAATAGTAATTTTGTTTATTTTTGACATTGTATGGAAAATCTACTAAGATATTTAGATTTTTTAGCAAACCATGTTAAGTAACTGATATAAAGAAGGGTCTACAATTACGTTTTAAAGTTAATAGAAAAATGGGATCTTTTCGGTTTGAACGGCAGTTTTTAACATAATTTCTAGGTAACTAAAAAAATTTAAACTTCGTATACTGGTAGAATGTGTTTATAAAACATCTTTTTCTCTTGGCTTTATTGAGAAAATTCTATAGTTTGTAAGATATTTGGTCTTTAATTTCTTGCATTTCGGCAATTTCAACCAATCACTGACGTCTATTGAAGTAGAAGTTTGCAGCATGTTGGATAAAGGCCGATTGCTGTTATGAAATCACTAAAACACAATTTTAGATTGCACATCTTTAATTTACAATTCTACTGAGAACGGAAAGCACAATGAAAACTGGTGAGTTAAACTGATTAACGATTGCCAAACTACTTTTGTTTTATATATATCTATACGATGACAGAAAGTATGAATTGAAGAAATCCTGGCGAATACCTCAGTCAACACTCTATGCAAAACACCTGGTTAACAGAATGTCAAGTGAGGGATATAAGGATCCGTATTGGTTAAATCCACAGGGCCAACCATGCAAACTATCAGGTCATCCCATAAGTTCTGTCCTAATTTTGAATAAAGAAAACAAGTGATCAAATGTTATATTTAATTGAAATTTAATCATCAATGTACTTTCCCTGATTATCTATGACTTCTTTCCTTCTATTTACAAGCTTTTTAATCCCATCAATGTAAAACTCTTTTGGTTTCAAAGCGAAGAACTCTAAAGTGTCAGTTTTGACCTCCTCCTGGCTTACGAAAGTTATGTCCCCCAAATGATTCGGTAAACTATGAAACAAATGGTAGTTTGAAGGAGCAAGGTCAGGAGAATAAGGTGGATGAGGAATGTTTTCCCAACCAAGCTCTTCGATCTTCTGTGATGGGATCTTTGCAGTGTGGGGTTACACATTATCTGATGAAACATCACTCCTTTTCGATTCACTAAAGCTGGTCTTTTTTCCTTCAAAGCTTGGTTCAAACGCTCTAATTGCTGACAGTAGACTTGAGCATTGATTGTTGCATTAGGTGGTTAACAATTCAAAGTGCATTACTCCTTTGCAATCCCACCAGATAGATAGAAGAACCTTTTTCCCATGAAGTTCCCTTCTCGGTTGTGGTATATATATATATATATACCGGTCCGACGAGCGTGTCCTGTCCTTACCTTCGAAACACGCATGGAGTCGAACCGAGGACAGCTGATGAAGGGGAATGTTCCTTGTGTTGTTTGTCCTGTGTTCTGTTTTTTCGTTCTTAAAAATAAGTCCGTTCCCTTGTTTTTATGTCCTTGTTTTTATGTTTTCGTTCTCGTTGAGTTCTACGTCCATTTGTGGTGTCCTGTACTCACATATATATATTTATATATGCATGTATATATACATGTAGATGTAGGTACGTACATATATGTATGTATGCATATATTTTATTTATTACATTATTGTATGACTGAGCGCCCTCGCGTCGTTTCGTTTCGTTTCTTTCCTTTCTCCCAGTATGCTTTTATATATATATATATATATATATATACCCACTGACACTTTGCTGGTAGCAACCGATAAGATATCACCAATAAAAGATCATATTTATTCCTATTCTGAAGCTTTCCTGTCGAAGTCTCAGTGATATAACCATTGATACTATGTTTTGGTGTAATACAAAAATAACACTTATTTTGGATATCCTTCTTTCCACACTGCATCCTGTTATCAAAATAATTTTTTTTACCAAACTTAATCTGTAAACCCTTGAGAAGGAACGTCTGTGGCTTTTATTGAGAGTCCCTCATCTCTCTTATAAACAGCTGGGTGATTTCTGTTACTCACTTTTGTAGATAAAGTTTCACAATGACAGCTCCTATTTGAAGGTGAGGATCTTTTCGGTTTGAACGGCAGTTTTTTAAATAATTTCTAGGTAACTAAAAAATTTTAAACTTCGTATACTGGTAGAATGTGTTTATAAAACATCTTTTTTCTCTTGGCTTTATTGAGAAAATTCTATAGTTTGTAAGATATTTGGTCTTTAATTTCTTGCATTTCGGCAATTTCAACCAATCACTGACGTCTATTGCAGTAAAAAAAAAATTACAATTTTGAACAAAAAAAGATACCTTTCCCCTACCCCTAACCCTAACTCTAACTAACCCTAACCCTAAAACAGATTGAAATGCAATAGATCGATACTAGGGTCATAATTATGGGTCACAATTTCATATGACACCGCTAGAAAAAACTGCCGTTCAAACCGAAACGATCCGAAGGTGATAATTACGTATGGTTGCTATATTCAAGCGTTTTCAGTTTTATTTTTCAATTTTTATTGATGAGAATTGTACGTATGTATATATATGTTTAAATGCGTTTATCGTGGTAGGTGGGGTGACTCATCAACGCTTTTACCTAATTTATTGACCGACTTAAATGTACCTGTGTGCCCTAGTCTTTTTTCTCTTTTGCTCTCCCTCTAGATTACTGGGGAAAAAGATGTCTTGTCTAATTTTTGTGTAATTAAACCAATGTGAATGTGATTGTTGAAAACAACTTGAAGACATTTCCCATCCAAAGTAATAGGCAGTTTTTAACTTTTTGTTCACAAGCATTTACTAAAGCCTTTAACTATATATACATAAGTACAGATGGTTAAGTTTCTTAGTCTCTTCAAAAGGTTATAGTTTGGTTTGGTGAGCAGCAACTAAAGGTAAGTGCTTACCTCATCGTCATAGAATCTGTTTGGCGCACAATTTAAACAGATCAATCGGATTATATATATATATAGATAGATAGATAGATAGATAGATAGATAGATAGATAGATAGATAGATAGATAGATAGATAGATAGATAGATAGATAGATAGATTGATTGAGTGAGTGAGTGAGTGAGTGAGTGAGTGAGTGAGTGAGTGAGTGAGTGAGTGAGTGATAGATAGATTGATTGATTGATTGAATGATTGATGATTGATTGATTGATTGATTAATTGATTGATTGAGTGAGTGATAGATAGATAGATAGATAGATAGATAGATAGATAGATAGATAGATAGATAGATAGATAGATAGATATTCATACAGGTGGTATACGCATGTATAATATGTATGCGTGAGTGTATGTATTATGTGTGCGAGTATCAACGTGTGCGAATGAGTGAAGGTTTAAGCAACTGATTTTTAAAATTCAACGTTTTTTTGTGTTTTTGGAGGGAGGGAATAACTGACGAATGCTTACAGTTGTGCAAACGATATCTCTCGAGGGAAGATAAGCGGTTCGTAAATGATCTGGTACTAGTGCGATAGGTAACTGACACCCCCATAAATGACCGACTATACTAAGGAGACTTGATAGCAGTTATCTAATTTCGTATGAAATTTTTTAAATGCAAACATCTGCGAGTATAGAAAATGACCTTTCCATCGAGATAAATAAAAACCTATTTATCAATTTTGTATATAAAACCATAATTAATATATATTGCATAAGTTTTTGACGCTAATTATGAAAATATACCCATTTTATTCTGAAATGGATATTGAAATCACGAGCGAAACACGTTTGTGCTCCGATTTCAATTGTATATGCATTGATATAACTATCTACTGTTCAAATATGCGATGTAGGCATATGATCACGATCACACAATTTTACGCATAGAATTTACACACACAAACGCATGTATAGATATAGATGTGTGTGTGTGTGTATATATATATATATGTATGCATGTATGTATGTATATATATATATATATGTGTGTGTGTGTGTGTGTGTATATATGTATGTGTATATATATATATATATATATATATATATGTGTGTGTGTGTGGGTGTGTGTGTGCGTGTATATGTTTAAGTACACGCTGGATTTGTAACCAAAGTTCAAAATACCTATGCGAAGGGACGTACTGTGGCGGGCGTGTTACCGGGGTGAGAGTGGGAAAGGCGCCTCCGGAAGTGGATGAAGCGTGGTTGGTGGCAGCGGTAATGTTTGGCATGGAGGAGGACGTAGAGGTGTTTTGGGGTGGCGGGAGCCAGTGGGTTGGATTGTTTGGGTTGTGGCGTGGAGATGGCCGTACGGGCATGTTTGGGTGACTTGGACAGAGCTGCAGAGGAGGTGGTTTTGCCGGAGGTTGTGGGGCTGGGAGTGGTAGTGGAGGGCAGGCCTCCAATGTGTTATCAATGCGGGCAGGGGGCCGCATGAGGGCGAGGTGCCCCCAGAGAGGGGGCATCTCGAAAATGGCGCCAAGGGTGGAGCAAGGAAAAAACAAACAGATATGAAAGCCGAAGAAGCATAAGTGGAATTTCGTGACATACGCCAAGAGCACGGCGATAGAAAAAAAGATAATGAAGTTTAAATCCATAATAAGGGTTAAGTTGCCTACGGAGATTTACACGGAAAATGTGAGAGCAATTGTTATAGATAAAGAGGGGTATAACAGGTTAAAGGAAATATTTGGAAGGGATATCGATCCGCCGGGATTTGAGGTGGAGTTTGATGAACTGCCGCCAGTGATGGAATATAGAGGATTGGAACCATGTATGAACTTTAAAAAAAAAAAAGTGTACTCTTTTACTTGTTTCAGTCATTTGACTGCAGCCATGCTGGAGCACCGCCTTTAGTCGAGCAAATCGACCCCGGGACTTATTCTTTGTAAGCCCAGTACTTATTCTATCGGTCTCTTTTGCCGAACCGCTAAGTGACGGGGATGTAAGCACACCAGCATCAGTTGTCAAGCAATGCTAGGGAGACAAACACAGACACATATATATACATATATACGACAGGCTTCTTTCAGTTTCCGTCTACCAAATCCACTCACAAGGCATTGGTCGGCCCGGGCTAGCAGAAGACACTTGCCCAAGATGCCACGCGGTGGGACTGAACCCGGAACCATGTGGCTGGTTAGCAAGCTACTTACCACACAGCCACTCCTGCGCCTAAGTAAGTAAAATTTCTTTTAAAAAAACCATACTAATGGAAAGAAACAAAAGGAAAGAAGAAAAGATTATAAACTGCCTGTAAGAAGTTGAAATGGTACTGCATGAGAATGGGGCTCATGCAGCCATTTCCTTTTCATTTATTATATATTTTCCCCATTTTCATTCGTTTTATGTCTTTTGTCCTCACTGTGGTATTCTGTCTGTCCTTGTGATGTCCCCTCTGTGTAAAAGCCTGAGTGCTTAATAAAGAATAAGTGTTAATTCGAGTTTCTACACCGTGGTGTGTTAAATCCTTGTGACTCCGTAGAAGTAAGTGATGTTATAATATATTTGTTGATTTGTTGAAGGTCTCTCCTCGTAGGTGTACCTACGATTGTTGAATGTTGCAATTGCAGCTGCTATTTTTACATACGCGTTGTTGATTTGTGTTCGTTCTTTTCCCATTTATGGGGGAACCTGAGAAGAGAAGAAAATGGAAAGTGGACCAGCAAAAGGCCACAGTTATGCAGCCGCAACTGGCAGAAGAGTGAACTCTGACGCTTTAGAGGTTCCTGAGATGAAGGTGGAACCGAGGAAGCTGAAAGAGTGTGAGAAATTGTTGAAAAGAGAAGGTAATATTCTAAAATTAACCCCCTCAAATGAACTAATGAATGGGGTGATAAAAAGAACTGTGATATGCAAAACACTGAAAGTGTCATGGAGAAAAATTGAAATCGCAACTATCGAAGCTGTTAAAGAGTGTCTAAAAGAGATCAAGAAGTTCACCACTTTCATCATAAAAGGATGGCACAGTGGAGGTGCGATTCGCGACTGAAGACAAAGTGATAAAGCACGCCTCTGTAGCCAGACAGAAGAATGGGTACTTTTGCCAACGTACTGTGGCAAGTGTGTTGCCAGGGTGAGAGTGAGAAAAGTACCCCCAGAAATAAATGAAATTTGGTTGGTAGCAGCGATAATGTTTAACAAGGAGGAAGACGTAAAAATACTTAGAGTAACAAAACCAAAAGGTTAAATTGGTTGGGTTATGGCATAGAGATGGCCATAAAGCAAGTTTGAGAGACTTAAACGAAATTGCAGAGGAAATAATTTTACCAGAGGATGTGAGGCTGAGAGTGGTAGTGGAGGGCAGGCCTCCTATATGCTATCAATGCGGGGAAAAGGCCACATGAAGGCGAGGTGCCCCCAGAGAGAGAAAGAACAACAAATGGAACAGTCTGAAGAACAATAGGTGGACGAAGTGGTACAAGATGGTGTGAAGGAGATGGTAATAACAGAAGAAGCGTTCACAGTGGTTAAAAATGTAAAAGAAAAGAACGAATAAGCTCTCCTCCGTAGAGGCAGAAAAAGAAAAAGAATTGGAATTATATATGAACTATTAAAGAAAATAGAATAAGTAAAATTTCTTTTAAAAAACGATGCTAATGAAAAAAA
>NW_021832676.1:20000-25000 GCF_006345805.1 Octopus sinensis | reverse complement strand
CATCACCACCGGCACCAGCACCATCACCACCATAACCACCACCATCACCACCACCACCACCATCACCACCACCATCACCATCACCATCACCACCACCACCACCACCACCACCACCACCACCATAACCACCACCATCATAACCACCACCACCACCACCACCACCACCACCAACCCACCACCACCACCACCACCATAACCACCACCATCATAACCACCACCACCACCACCACCACCACCACCACCACCTCACGCTCACCAACACGAAACAGTACCTTTAAACCTCTCTTGTGTTCTACTCTCACACGCTCTCCACTCTTTCCCTTTTTTCTCTTTCCTCATCTTCCCACCATGTTGTGACTTCGTGTCTCAAAACTTTTCATTTTTTCACTGCCTCCTTATTCTCACAGCTTCCCCTACAATTTCGTTTACTTCCTTCCTTTCTCGTACTCTTACTCTCTGCCTTTCTCTCTCTCTCTCTCTCTCTCGTACACACACAACAACAACAAAATTTCTCACATGTATGTGTATATGTGCATACACACCCAAACGAATACACAAATGCATAAATACTCGGATAAATGTAGACAGACAGACAGACAAACAGATAGATAGATGGATGGATGGATGGATAGATAGATAGATAGATAGAGAGAGAGAGAGAGAGAGAGACAGAGGGAGAGAGAGAGAAATAGATAGATAGATAGATAGATAGATAGATAGATAGATAGATAGATAGATAGATAGACAGACAGACAAACAGATAGATAGATGGATGGATGGATGGATGGATAGATAGATAGATAGATAGATAGATAGATAGATAGATAGATAGATAGATAGATAGATAGATAGATAGATAGATAGATAGATTGATAGATAGATAGATAGATTGATAGATAGATAGATAGATAGATTGATAGATAGATAGATAGATAGATAGAAAGTGAGAGTTAGTCAAACATAGACATGGACAGAAGAGAGAGAGAGAGACATACAGACAGACAGACAGATAGACGGAGAGAGGGGCGAGATGGAAAAAGATATACAAGAATACAAGCATATACATAAACATCCACTTCGTACCAGTCTCTCTTTATCTCTTCGCACACTTGGACACACAGACGTACGCATATACACACAGCTGCATACGTGCATATAGTTACATAGATATGTACATATGTACATGTTGGTGATAGTGACTGAAATCTTCGCCTTCAATCCATTTTTCTTTGAACCGATGCGAAGACCTTTACGTGCTCGATCGGCATGCTAGAAATACCAGCCGAATGATGATTATAACCATCATCAGAGGAGGAACATGACGGCTTTAGTCATTACTGCTGATGGCACCAATGGTGGTAATGTATGTACTTACAGTTACAGAATGTGTGCCCTTTCGCTGTTACCACAATACACCGACGTTTTTCTGAATTTAATATCTCTGCTCTGAAAATGTCCACTTCCATGTCCGAACTTCTATTAAAAAGATCAACGAAGGTCGAAAGCACGTGATTTGGTGGTCTTGGCGCTAGGGATGGCGGGGATTTATCTCCCCGCTAGCGATATAAACAAGAGTACATTTTGTATCAAAAGCCAATATGAGGGTTTCTTTCATAGTATCTACCGCTTTATAGTTTGTTATAACAGAACAACCGCGTTTAAATGGGGATAAATATTACTTCTCGGTATCAATACTGCTTCTGTCGCCAATATATATATTTTTAACGAGTTCACTGGAGAAAGAATACTAGAAACGATGGAAGGATGTGATGAGAAGGTGGGTGTTAGTAACTCAGCTTAATCATTGAGGAAAGGAAAAGATCGTTGCTGGGCTTTTATAGGCTGCCGGGTTCGATCCTTTAACCTTTTTGTTCGTTTTTTTTTCTTTGATTTAGTTTTATTTTAAAATAAAGTTCTAGTAAAAGGAAAATTTAAACGATATATAAAATACTTTTTGAGTAAATTTTTAATATTTATATCATTCGAACTCATGTAACATTTTTGTCTTTTGTTTGTACAGTATTGTCAAATTCTATATAAGATCATCATGATCATAATAAAAATACTACTAACTCTAGCGGTCGAGTTTCCATCATTGACAAGACTAAAGAAGGTCGAAACCACGCGATTTGGTGGTTTCGGCACTAGAGGTGTCGCGAATTTATCTCCCCGCTAGCGATATAAACAAGAATGCATTTTGCACCAAAAGCCAATGTGAGTGTTTCTCTCATTGTATCTACAGCAGTATAGTTTGTTCTAAAAGAACATCCTTGTTTAAATACTACTTCTATTGTAACATACTTCCTTCCATTGCATCCTTAAAATAAATAACAAATTTATTACTTCATCTAGATCGAAATTATGAACAAATCAACATGTCTGATTACAAAGTTCTGTTGGCGGTTGTTTAATCACACTTCCGATAAGGTAAGTTTGAATTATATATCGTTGTACTTATTATTGTCACTTGCAGTTATACCGACTCTTTCTCACTTTGATAGCTTTTTAATGGATGAACAATGGTTCTCTGAGTTACCTGTTTGAAGTTATGTAGACAAAGTCGAGATAGGCGCAGGAGTGGCCGTATGGTAAGTAGCTTGCTAACCAACCACATGGTTCCGGGTTCAGTCCCACTGCGTGGCATCTTGGGCAAGTGTCTTCTGCTATAGCCCCGGGCTGACCAATGCCTTGTGAGTGGATTTGGTAGACGGAAACTGAAAGAAGCCTGTCGTATATATGTATATATATATATAAGTGTGTGTGTATATGTTTGTGTGTCTGTGTTTGTCCCCCTAGCATTGCTTGACAACCGATGCTGGTGTGTTTACGTCCCCGTCACTTAGCGGTTCGGCAAAAGAAACCGATAGAATAAGTACTGGGCTTACAAAGAATAAGTTCCGGGGTCGATTTGCTCGACTAAAGGCGGTGCTCCAGCATGGCCGCAGTCAAATGACTGAAACAAGTAAAAGAGTAAAAAGAGAGAGAGAGAGAGTAAATTCTAAGCGTCTTTTATCAATTCTCTGCCAACATATCCGTTTCTATGTACAAACAGAAAAAAGAATATTTGAGGGCAGTATTCCATTGCGGAGTTTATTTGTTCGAAACTTGATGAATTCCTGTCACTAATATTTTCTTGATCTTTCAGACAAAAAAAAAATCTGTGTATGAGCATGAGAGATGCACATTTACATAGATACGTCAGTCTTGGTCTTATTAGTAGAGGCAAAATATGCTTAAGTATGTGTTTGATAGAGGATATCTTCTACTGATGATGTGTAAGGACACGGAAATCCTGATTTAGCTATTCACCACTGCTACGGGACACTTTTCAACTGCTACTGATATATTCTGTATTTTTTAGCACCATACGTCTATACGAGAAACATTTGTGGATTCCGTACGTTAAGACATACTGTTTTGTGGATTTCATACGTTAAGACATACAGATTGTCATACATACATACATACATACATACATGTATATATAATTACACACACATATATACGTGAACACACAGGCACATACACAGACACACACATATGCATATATATATATATATGCATGTGTATATATGTGTGTGTGGGGTGCGCGTGTTTGGGGTGTATGTGCGTAAGTATACACGTGCGCACGCACCTACACACGCGCGCGCATTCTCACACGCACACACACATACACATGGAAGTAATATGCTTGTGGAAGTGACTACAGTGGAGGGTGAAAAATGTTGACAGCTCCAAATGATGAATAGGTATGTGTGTTTTGTGTATCATGTGACAAGTAGTACACTAAGCGTACTATGACACTGGTGAATCAGCTGATTGACACCATCAGCTGGCACTGGCATTGGGGCGGCTTGTGTTTTGGGGATGTTGTTTTGTGGATGTTGTGTGTCCATGTAGATTTTGTGTGTGTATATATATAGGTACATATAGGTACATCCCACCCATACTCACACACACAAATTACAAGTGGTCTTGGGTCCAGGCCCGATGCATGGCACCTAGAGCAAGTGTCTTCTACTATAGCCCTATGCTGACCAAAGTTTTGTGAGTAGATTTGGTAGAATAACTGAAAGAAGCCCACAATATATACATACATACACGTATATATATATTATATATATATATATATAATATATATATATATATATATATATATATATATTATATATATATATACATATATATATATATATATATATATACTTTGCATTTGTTAAGTGTGGGTCTAATCTTGCGAGTTGACAAACTCAGCGCTGTAGTTCACTGTTCATATATGTATGCATCCATGCATGCATGCATGTATGTATGAGTGTATGTATGTACGTGTGTGTGTGTGTGTGTCTGTGTTTGTCCTTCAAGACTGCTTAACAACCGGTGTTGGTGTGTTTACGTTCCCATAACTTAGAGGTTCGGCAAAAATATCGATAGAATAAGTACCAGGCTTTAAAAATGTACTGTAGTTGGTTCATTTGATCAAAATTTCTTCAAGGTAGTGCCCCAGCATGGCCTCAGTCTAATGATTGAAACCAGCAAGAGACAAAAGATTATATATATATATCTTTATATATAAAAGAGAAGTTGTGTGTCTGTCTACTCCGATTTAGATTCCTAACTACTCCCACATTTTGCGGTGCAGTTTAACCAAAACCGGGTATCTTATAGTCGTGATTCATATCGAGCCCTTCTGGGTATTAGCGCGCGTCGACGATGAGTCTACGATTTTAAAAATAATTTACCATCATTTTTTTCCATTTTAATGCATATTTTTTTTAATATAAGGGAAGTAACTCTCTAAAAATGTCTACGATGAGTCAACGATTTAAAAAAATTTTACCATAATTTTTTTTCCATTTATAATGCATTTTTTGCTACTTTTTGGCTATAATTCTCTAAAAATGCTTTATAGTTATTTCCCTTACAAACCCGAGCAACGCCGGGCGATACTGCTAGTATATATATATATATATATATATACATACATATATCACAATTGCCCG
>NW_021832676.1:7500-17500 GCF_006345805.1 Octopus sinensis | reverse complement strand
GAAACCTTCCAGTTGCCGACACAGCCGCCCAAGCTACAATTGACTGTGGATTTTGACGTCGATTTATGAGTCTACCCTCAAGGGATCCAAATACGCTCCAAAGTCGGTCATTCTGGTGATTTACTGTCTGTTCGATGTCAAATTTCTTTTCATCAGTGAACACCAGATTGGGCAGCGTGTAATCAGCAATCCTACGCAGAGTAAGACGACTTCTCTCCAGTCTCAAAGCCTTATAAACTTGCCTGAACTCTTGACGACGGATCCTCTTGTAGGGGTGGGTCTTGAGATCCTCTTTCATCGATGTTTGACTTACTTTTCCTGTGGCAACCAGTTTTTGATGGAACGACGAGCATTTCGCCGTATCTTTTCTCTGGTACTTTTGATAAGCTGAGGGGTCCGCAGACTTCTTTTTCGGCTACGTTCAGGTCGATCAGCAGTGAAACCAGTCTCTTCAAATTTCTCGACAATTTTCCAGAGTGTTAGGTTAATTTTAAGCTTTTTTGCTATAGCTGTATTATTTTCGCTTCCTTTGTGGAGAGTTATGATTGTTTTTCGGTATATACCCGTTATCTAATTTATAAATCTGATAGATCGGTCGGATATCCCAAATGGTGATACCAGAACTCTTACTATAAATGCATCATGAGATATCGTTTTGTAAGAGGAAACTTCAGATTGATATATTTTTAAAAAAATGAACTAGATGTAGAACTCATAAATCACTATCTTTGTTGACAGCATATTTATAAGATAACGTCGATTCAAGGTATTAGCAGCTTTCAGTGTGTGGAACAGGAAAGATAGAGAAAGCATTGATACTTTTTTTCCGTTCAGAAAACAGTTTTAACCAAATTTCATCCTTATGTTAGCTGAAAAAACGATTTAAAAAAAAAATATTTTTCTCAGTATTGTTAATAATGTATTCAAGTTTTGGCACAAGGCCAGCAATTTCGGGGGAAGGATAGGTCAATTAGATCGACCCCAGTGCTCAACTGGTACTTATTTTATCTACCCCAAATTGATGAAAGGCAAAGTAGACCTCGGAGGAATTTTGCAGCAAAAGTTGAGGACATTCTAGTGTTTTCTTTTTATCGCTTATTAAGGAGGAAGGGCAACGCACATGATCTGGGGCAAATTCTGTAAGGCATTCCGTCCGATGCTTTAGCAATTTTGCCAGTTCGTCACACAAGACTGGTGCTTATTTACCGACCGTGTAAAGGTGGCAGGCAAAGTTGGACTCGATGTGATTTGAACTCAAATCGCTTGAAGCTGGAATAAATATTCTTCTCTACTCTAGGTATAAGGTCCGAAATTTTGGGGGAGGAGGGCCATTCGATTAGATCGATCCCAGTACCAGTAGACAGACGAAATACTGCTAAGCATTTCGCCCGGCGTGCTAATGTTTTTGCCAGCTCACCACCTCAAAGCCGGAATAAATATTGCAAGACTCGACACTCAAACGACTGCTAGCTAATTCGCCGTTAGGTGGCTTACAAGGAATCATTTCATCATCCTATGCAATGCATCTTATTCCATAGGGACAACTGTTAAGCTATTAAATATAGGCAAATATTGATAGTGCAATACTTACTGTCACGTGTTTTATTCAGACTCTTTGTGATAATGTTCATTTATATCGTTCATGATATGTGTTATCAACAATAGCAGATAAATACAGAAAATTGAGGTATCTTTGAACAGAACCGAAGCCCCAATAGATTGAGAATTTAGCAAGAACATATATAAATTTATAGTCATGACATGTTTTTACTCCGGTATTATAGTTGAAGATAATACGTGTATGTAATGAATGAATAAATGAATGAATGGATGGATGAATGAATGAAATAAATGAATGAATGGATGAATGAACGGGGAGAATTATTAAACGATGCAGGCGACGAAATGAATGAATGAACACAGCAGACGACACAATAACTGATTGAACGCAACAGATGACAAAATGACTGACTGAACGCAACAGACGACAAAAGCAGACGACAAAATGAATGACTGTGAACACAACAGACAACTAAATAAATGAATGAAAATAACTAAATACCGATAGAAAACGTAGCACAACGCCGCGTTATGATACAATTCATTATAGTTATCCCACGGTTCGAAATTGCAAAGAAAGAAAACAAAATATTTTACTTCTTACTCTTATTCTTTTTTTCGCCGTCTTCATAATTTTGTGTCATGGATGAATTCACCGCACCCTTTTTCTATTGGTTCGTACGACTTCCTTGCTATTGTATCATAAAGGGAAGGGTTTCAACTTCTACTTGGATCGAGAAGTCCGTTTCAATCGATCAGTCATCACAGTGACGCCAAATGTCTGCCAATGATTGTTGTCAATTTTTGTTGCCGTCGCCGTTGCTACCGCAGCTGTTGTTGTTCTTGTTGAGATTGTTGGGTTTTTTTTCCTTCCGTGATTGCTGTTTTTATGTATTCATTTACTTTATTTTATTTTATTTTTTTTTTTTTCATTCTTTCTTTCATTCTTTCTTTCTTTCTCTCTATCTTAGCTATCTAATATTTACCTGATTATTCTGGCTGTGCCAAGGTGGCAAACCTTTTGTGGCAGTTCTACTGGGCACTCTATTCTAATTTCCTTTATATTCCCCTTGATGCCTTCTGATACTGTTCCAAAGGACCCAACAATAATTGGCACCATCTTCACCTTCTTCAGTAATGCAAATACGCTCCAAATTATTTTCAAAGAGAAACACAACAGAATTTTTGAGAAGTTAGTAAAGAAAAAAATCACACAAACAGATCATCAGTCTTAAACAAAGTTGTATAAATAAAAATAGGAAAGAGAATAACTCTGGAAATTAATACGAACAGCAATAACACTATTCCGTCTTTTTCAAATATTTTAGCTCAAAAGGAGCGTTTTGACTTAAGTA
This sequence comes from Octopus sinensis, assembly GCF_006345805.1. Lineage (NCBI taxonomy): Eukaryota > Metazoa > Mollusca > Cephalopoda > Octopoda > Octopodidae > Octopus > Octopus sinensis. The sequence goes on along the minus strand of NW_021832676.1, from coordinate 14,585 downwards.
AACTTTAGGAAAAGGAAAAAGGAATAAACAGGGTACGTCACAAAAGACATATTTCCTTGCCCGACGAATTTATTCAGGAGGGAAGAAAATGACATACCACTGTATAAAAAATGGTGGGAGTTTCCAAATGCTTTCATATATGCCAGGAAGTATGCTCAGTCGATTGAGGTAAGGCACATGGAAGTCTGCTTGGTTATTGAAAATGTGAATCAGGCGGGAACTTAGGTAGAGCATGTAAACCACACACCTTAGTTTTATGAATATAAGGATTACTATAGGATATATTAATTAATCCTTTCTCTTAAAGGCATACGGCCTGAAATTTGTGGGGAGGAGACCAGTTGATTACATCAACCCCAGTGTTTCACTGGTACTTAATTTATCGGCCCCGAAAGCATGAAAGGCAAAGTCGAATTCGGCGAAATTTGGATTCAAAACGTAGCGGCATACGAAATACCGCTAAGCATTTTCCCCGGTGTGGTAGCGATTCAGACGAAATACCTGTTTCTTTACTACCCACAAGGGGCTAAACACAGACGGGACAAACAAGGACAGACAAACGGATTAAGTCGATTATATCGACCCCAGTGCGTAACTGGTACTTATTTAATCGACCCAGAAAGGATGAAAAGCAAAGTCGACCTCAGCGGAATTTGAACTCAGAACGTAACGGCAGACGAAATACCGCTGAGCATTTCGCCCGCGTGCTAACGTTTCTGCCAGCTCACCGCCTTAGGGCATATTAATAATGACATCGGAGCTCGATTAGTCATCACTTTTGAGTAATAGTGCGGATGTGTTGAACGAGAATTGGACCGAAATGGCATGTGGTTGGCAGCGGGGTGGGATCTACATGAACCTCCGAATACTGATGATACTCAATAACTAAAAGAATATACTAGAGCAGAGCCGCAGATCACTGAGGGACGTGAGTTGACGCCAGTCACACTAGTGGCATAGAGTAAACGGCCGGTAGCTGCTTATGTGGTAGTTAATGTTATATAAGGGCCTTCTGCTAAGAAGAAGAGAAAAGCAATAGAAAAGGGTAATTGGAAAGCAGCAGCAGGAACAGCAACACTGACTGCACTAGCATACCACAAAAATGAAGACCTTGGCTACTGCTACAGATATTTCTGGAACACCATCGGTCAACAGCTTCGAGGACAGTCAGAGTTGAACTGACTCATCCTCAGCCACCTTGCACCACTAAGTGGCACAGCAGAAGATAAGGGTCAAGGAGGTACTCGCCGCTTAAACAAGAGGGAATTTTGTGCTCTGTATACTGGGTCCAAGTGTGAAGGGATGCAAAATTCTCTCCCGTTTAAAATGCCTTTTCATTAAGACAGTGATGCCAAAATTACCGTTAACCCAGGCACTGAGAATTTTTGCCCCACCACCGATAGGCTGAGGGATCATCCTATTTAGCAAAGATTTACCTGAGATTATTTACAAATGTACCATCCTATGACATTGTGGTAGTGCAGAGAAGGCCGGACAGTCTGGGGAAACTGTCGGACACAATAAGAATATAAAAAGAAGGGCAAGGAAAGATAGAAACTAGATAAAAATTTAATAAAGGGCTGAACGTTTCTCGTGAAGAGGCAAGAGACACTTACACGGAACTTTTGATCTTTAAGATACTCCAAATCACCTGTGAACAAATAAAATACACCGCTGTTTCAAGAGGTGATAGGGAAAGAGTACCAGTAATTAGAAAAAGAAACCTTAAACACAATAGTGACCATAAAAAGTTAAACTTATATACAGAGAATATGACTGTTGTTAGTGAGCTTAACAGAGAAAGATTATTTTTAATAGGTTTTAATTTCGTTTTGAAAAGTATTTAAAATAAATTATATACTGGAAGGCAGTGAGCTGGCGGAATCGTTAGCATGCCGGGAAAAATGCTCAGCGGCATTTCGTCCGTCTTTCCGTTCTGTGTTTAAATACCGCGGAGGTCGACTTTTCCTTTCATCCTTACGGAGGTCGATAAAATAAGTATCAATTGAGTATTGGGGTTGATGAAATCGACTTATCCCCATCTACCTAAATTGCTGGTCTTGTGCCAAAATCTAGAACCTATAGAATATATACTTGTGCATCTCCTGAAGTGCCGTCTCGCATCCCCTTGTCTAGAAAATATAGAAGCCCTTCACGTCTCAGCTCAGGCTGAAGATGCTCACGTGCAAAGTCAGAAGATCTAATTTGCGGGAGGCATTTAGAGAAAATGGTGGTGAGAGATGGGGGTGGGGTGGGGCCACGATCCTGCCTTGGTGGCGACTTCTCAGTCCTGTGTGGGTGGGTGAAGAAGTTGCTTATATTTGTATTTGTTTCATGTGCTAAATGTTTAACCTGTCTTAATATATTGTATTCTGTTTCCTGAGGTGTGTAGCTTTTGTGATATGGGAAAGTAGGATCGTGTATTGTTTGTATAGAAATGAAATTACTCAACCGCGACATCGATTTTTTTCTGAGAATTTTGGACTGCTACCAACGGAAAAAAAATTATCAAAATTATCGTTGACACTCATCATCATCATCGTCGTCGGCGTCGTCGACGTTGTCGTCGTCGTCGTCGTCGTCGTCGTCGTTGACGTCGTCGTCGTCGTTGACGTCGTCGTCGTCGTTGACGTCGTCGTCGTCGTTGACGTCGTCGTCGTCGTTGACGTCGTCGTCGTCGTCGTCGTCGCTACTGTCGTCGCCATAGCCTAACAACCACCGCTGTCCATCACCGCTACTGTCACCACCATAAGCACTACCACCTCCACTACCTCCGCTGCTGCCATCATCAGTGCCTCCGCCGCCGCCGCCGCCGCCACCGCCGCCGCCGCCACCGCCGCCGCCACCGCCGCCGCCACCACCACCACCACAAAAGTAACAACAAAAACGACGAAGTAAACGACGATGATGTGAACGACGACAGTTACTGCAATCATCTCTATTACCAACATCCTTATCATCATCATCATCATCATAGTTGTCACCATCACTGTCATCACAATCTGCATCGTTATCGTCATTGTCATCGTCATTTGTTCATCAGGATCATTTCTGTTTAGCTGCATCTGCACCGTCGTTTTGAAGACTGAACAAGCGACTCTTGCGCAGTCTAACATTACGACAGAAGATAGCATTAATAGACCTGCAAGAAATTGCGGCCAAATCTCCGTTAAATCAGATGCTCCTAGTTAGATTCCTAATCTAAAAAGACAGAGTGGTCACGGCTCAGAAGGTTACAGGGTAGTACACAACACGTTATACAAGCTCCTCCGGTTATTTTACTATTAGAGCACGAAACTGCTGAGAAGCTCATAGACGGACTATAAAGAAGCGATGCTGGAAATGTGAAATCTTGCATACTTTAATCTCAATTTTTTATTAATAACTGCATTGTTTCTTTCAAAGTAAACTGACATCTGACTGTTCAAAAGACACTTCAAAAGTAACTAGTAGCGACTTCTCTTGAATATCGACAAAATTTAGCATCGTCGTGTTATCAAGTACCTGCAGAAAAAGGGTTTAACTTCTAAGGATATTCATGCTGACATAGTTGCTATATTAGGGGATGACACTCCGGGTGTATCAACAGTGCAAAAGTGGACAGCAGAATTTAAAGGGGAAGGGAATGTCTTAAAGTCGATCCAATGTCTGGACGTCCTGCAATTGCCAGCACCGAGGAAAACATTGATCGTGTTCACCACAAATGGCCAATGCTGTTAAGTCAAACAGCCAATGCTATTAGCATATTCCGTGTAAGAGTTGAGAATATTCTCCAAAATGAACTTGGCATGACGAAGGTTTCTGTTCGGTGGGTTCCACGTCTTCTGACAACTGACCAAAAGCGCACCAGGTTGACCACATCGCGGGAAAATTTGACATTGTCAGAGGAGTAGTCATGATGGGTATACTGGGCTTCATATATTTTACCTCAGTGTCACTTTGATGGCATGCAATGCTCTCTCACTCAATAATAATAATAATAATCATAATAATAATAATGATGATAATAATAATAATAATAATAATAGATGCAGTACCAGGCAGTGGCTCTCATGGCTTCTGATCTTAACTGATTGGAAGTGTTATCATGTACATTGTTTTGTCTTGGTATAAAAGATGGGCTACAGCAAATATTCTGCTCAATACCACAGATTTGCTTGTCAGTTGTTTGACCTTAACCAGTTGAGCATGTCCCTTAGTGGCTGACGATATGTGCATCTCTGATCACGAGCAGAAGTAGTGGGGGAGCATCATAGCCATGTGTTGAGAGGGATTCTTTGGGGTTTGAATAGTTCACCTCTGGAAACATGGGTGGTTCTTTCAACATCCTTAAACAACCCTTATTCAGGGACCGTTTGAGCGGGATGGGCTACTCAACCTGAAGAAAATTCTAACTGGGCCCCACCTGCAAGGTCATGTGCTGTTTATCTTGATATGAGATCACCATGTCGCGCACATATGGTTGTGATGCATGTGCCTGGTGTGCCTTTATCAGACGGGTAGTCATGATGGGTATATTGGGCTTCGTATATTTTACCCCAGTGTCACTTTGATGGCATGAACTGCTCCCTCACTCAATAATAATAATAATAATAATAATAATAATAATAATAATAATAATAATAATGATGATGATGATGATGATGATGATGATGATGATGATGATGATGATGACAATAATAATAATAAGACCTGGAAATAGAGGTAACCAGAATGTGGAATCTAAAAAGCAGAAACAATTCCTATCATAGTTGGTGCATTAGGCATGATAAAAAAATATTCAGACAAATACATAACAAAAACACCAGGACTTACAAACACATATAACATACAGAAAATTGCACTACTAGGCACTGCACACATCCTACGCAGAACACTTTCCATACAATAACCATCAGAGCATCACAACAAATCACATCACGTACCCAAGGCACACAGAGCTGTGCTCGGTAGTGAAGTGAAAGCACGATATAAAAAATATACTACTGAATAATAATAATAATAATAATAATAATAATAATAATAATAATAATAATAATAATAATAATAATAATAGATGCAGTACCAGGCAGTGGCTCTCATGGCTTCTGATCTTAACTGATTGGAAGTGTTATCATGTACATTGTTTTGTCTTGGTATAAAAGATGGGCTACAGCAAATATTCTGCTCAATACCACAGATTTGCTTGTCAGTTGTTTGGCCTTAACCAGTTGAGCATGTCCCTTAGTGGCTGACGATATGTGCATCTCTGATCACGAGCAGAAGTAGTGGGGGAGCATCATGGCCATGTGTTGAGAGGGATTCTTTGGGGTTTCAATAATTCACCTCTGGAAACATGGTGTTTCGTTCAACATCCTAAAGCAACCCTTATTCAGGGACCTTTTGAGCAGGATGGGCTACTCAACCTGAAGAAAATTCTAACTGGGCCCCACCTGCAAGGTCATGTGCTGTTTATCTTGATATGAGATCACCATGTCGCGCACATATGGTTGTGATGCATGTGCCTGGTGTACCTTTATCAGACGGGTAGTCATGATGGGTATATTGGGCTTCGTATATTTTACCCCAGTGTCACTTTGATGGCATGAACTGCTCTCTCACTCAATAATAATAATAATAAATGTCCTAATGCATGCAGTACCAGACAGTGGCTCACATGGCTTCTCATCTTAACCATCATGGAAGTGCTGTCATGTAGATTGTTTTGTCTTGGTATAAAAGATGGACTACAACAAATATTCTGCTCAATACCACAGATTTGATTCTCAGTTGTTTGACAATAACCAGTTGAGCTTGTCCCTTAGTGGCTGACGACATGTGCATCTTTGATCACGAGCCGAAACATTGGGGAGCATCATAGTCATGTGTTGAGAGGAATTCTTTAGGGTTTGGATAATTCACCTCTGGAAATTATGTCTTGTTCAACATCCTTAAACAACCCTTATTCAGGGACCTTTTGAGCGAGATGGGCTACTCGACCTGAAGAAAATTGTAACTGGGCCCCACCTGCAAGGTCATGCGCTGTTTATCTTGATATGAGATCACCACGTCACGCACATATAGTTGTGATGCATGTGCCTGATGTACCCTTATCAGATGGGTAGTCATGATGGGTATACTGGGTTTCGTATATTTTACCCTCGTGTCACTTTGATGGTATGCACTGCTCTCTCACTCAATAATAATAATAATAATAATAATAATAATAATAATAATAATATAATAACGTAAGATGAATAAAATCTCAAATGCTTTTGTGCGTGAGTTTTGGCTCGCCCTATATATCTAGGACAAACATTGTCCAACGTGTCCTTCCAGTGATGGTAGGTTGTGACTTGAGGATATACCAGTCGTTGTTTTTAGCAAGTCGAGTGACGAAGAGAGGCGCCATTCCTTCTGTCTTTTATTGTTTGTTGTTTTGTTGCACTGGCTGGTTGTTTGTTTGTTTGTCTTCCGTGAGAAAGTTTCAGAAGCGAGCTTTATAACATGGAACATTTACTGTTTCGCACTCAACATCTTCTTTCGCCTCCAACTTTCACTCTCTCTCTCTCTCTTCCACTTTCACTCTCTCTTCCCTCCTCTCTCTCTCTCTCTCTCTCTCTATCTATCTATCTGTCTGTCTATCTACAGCAACAAGTGTGCGTGAGTTAATGTGTTTGTGTATGTTTATATACGTTTTTACATAAACATACACATTTGTACATAAACGCACATATTTTATACATACTGCGTTGACTGGGACTTCAAGCTCAATGGCGTATTCATCTAGTTAACAATAGGCATTGCTGTATAGTTAAGAATCTTGCCTTTCAGCCATGCGGTTTCGAGTTCGGTCCCCACTGCCTTGGAAATTTCTAAAAAATTCCATTATTACCATATCGGACCGATATCAGGGTTAGTTTGTAAGAACCCTCCCTTCGTCAGTGATAAATGTGGCAAGAAATAAGATGCATGTATGTATGTATATGTGTATATATATATATATATATGTATATATATATATATATTATATATATATATATATATATATATATATATATATATATATATATAATATATATATATATATATATATATGTATATAT